>NW_027012410.1:0-10000 GCF_036934945.1 Oncorhynchus masou masou
TGGGCCGTCTCCCCCAGAATAGCACCACGCGAGGCTGGGCCCGTCTCCCAGACAGCACCATGAGAGGTGGGCTGTCTCCCTGGATAGCACCATGAGGAGGTGGGCTGTCTCCTCCAGATAGCACCACGAGGAGGAGTGGGCTGACTCCCAGATAGCACCACGGGAGGTGGGCCTTCTCCCCCATATAGCACCATGAGGAGGTGGGCTGTCTCCCCCAGATAGCACCACGAGGAGGGTGGGCCGTCTCCCCCTGATAACTCGGGGGTGGGCTGTCTCCCCCAGATAGCACCACGAGGAGAGTGGGCCGTCTCCCTGATAGCACCCGAGGAGGTGGGCTGTCTCCCCCAGATAGCACCACGAGGAGGTGGGCTGTCTCCCCCTGATAGCACCACGAGAGGGGGCTGTCTTCTCAGATAGCACCACGAGGAGGTGGGCTGTGCTCCCCCAGATAGCACCACGAGGAGGTGGGCCGTTTCCCCTGATAGCACCAGGAGGTGGGCTGTCTCCCCTGATAGCACCACGAGTGGGCCGTCTCCCCTGGATAGCACCATGAGGAGGTGGGCTGTCTCCCCCGCTATAGCACCACGAGGAGGTGGGCCGTCTCCCTGGATAGCACCATGAGGAGGTGGGCTGTCTCCTCCAGATAGCACCACGAGGAGGTGGGCCGTCTCCCCTGGATAGCACCACGAGGAGGTGGGCCGTCTCCCCCCGATAGCACCACGAGGAGAAATAATCCCTCGCTATCAGAGCAGCAGGGGAGTTGACGAGAAACCCCTTCATCTAAATAAAACAGGATTAGGAAATGGACAAAAAAAGGGAAGGATTTAACAAAGAAAGAGACTCTTTGAAGTTTGTAAATTCGCCCGGGGCTCACGCCGACTCAGCCTCGTCGTCAAGGCGGGCTAACCGTGTAGGGTTGCCATGACGCCAAGGACCGTGATGCCAAGGACCTTCAGAGCCAATCGTGTCCTTTAATGTTTATATTCATATTGACATTTAATAGGATTCTTCCCTACGGCAGAACGTATTACCGTCTCAATAATGACACTTTATGGAAATAGCATGGTCACTCCTGGTAGACCAGCAGAGATTGGTGGGAGCATGGTCACTCCTGGTAGACCAGCAGATACTGGTGGGAGCATGGTCACTCCTGGTAGACCAGCAGAGATTGGTGGGAGCATAGTCCTCCTGGTAGACCAGCAGAGACTGGTGGGAGCATGGTCACTCCTGGTAGACCAGCAGAGACTGGTGGGAGCATGGTCACTCCTGGTAGACCAGCAGAGACTGGTGGGAGCATGGTCACTCCTGGTAGACCAGCAGAGATTGGTGGGAGCATGGTCACTCCTGGTAGACCAGCAGATACTGGTGGGAGCATGGTCACTCCTGGTAGACCAGCAGAGATTGGTGGGAGCATGGTCACTCCTGGTAGACCAGCAGAGACTGGTGGGAGCATGGTCACTCCTGGTAGACCAGCAGAGCCTGGTGGGAGCATGGTCACTCCTTGTAGACCAACAGAGCCTGGTGGGAGCATGGTCACTCCTGGTAGACCAGCAGAGACTGGTGGGAGCGTGGTCACTCCTGGTAGACCAGCAGAGACTGGTGGGAGCATGGTCACTCTGGTAGACCAGCAGAGCCTGGTGGGAGCATGGTCACTCCTGGTAGACCAGCAGAGCCTGGTGGGAGCATGGTCACTCCTGGTAGACCAGCAGAGACTGGTGGGAGCATGGTCACTCCTGGTAGACCAGCAGAGCCTGGTGGGAGCATGGTCACTCCTGGTAGACCAGCAGAGCCTGGTGGGAGCATGGTCACTCCTGGTAGATGCAATTAAAAGGTTGACACCAGACCAAGGAGGAAAGAAGAGAGTGAGAGAGGGAGAGAGAGAGAGGGAGAGAGAGGGAGAGAGAGGGGGGGAGAGGGAGAGAGAGGGGAGAGAGAGAGAGAGAGAGAGAGAGAGAGAGAGAGAGAGAGAGAGAGAGAGAGAGAGAGAGTAGGACAGAGACAGAGACAGAGAGAGAGACCAGTCTTGTTAAGCACATGACCAAATTAATTTCCCCCCGATGGGATAGTGAGGTTTCTCTAATCTTTAATCCAATCTAACTCTGTTCCCAACTGGGTGGTTAACAGGGTTTACGCTCCTAGTCAATACCCTCTGTTCTACAACCTGGTCCCAACTGAGTGGTCAACAGGGTCAATACCCTCTGTTCTACAACCTGGTCCCAACTGAGTGGTCAACAGGGTCAATACCCTCTGTTCTACAACCTGGTCCCAACTGAGTGGTCAACAGGGTCAATACCCTCTGTTCTACAACCTGGTCAACAACTGAGTGGTCAACAGGGTCAATACCCACTCTGTTCTACAACCTGGTCCCAACTGAGTGGTCAACAGGGTCAATACCCTCTGTTCTACAACCTGGTCAACAACTGAGTGGTCAACAGGGTCAAACCCTCTGTTCTACAACCTGGTCCCAACTGAGTGGTCAACAGGGTCAATACCCTCTGTTCTACAACCTGGTCCCAACTGAGTGGTCAACAGGGTCAATACCCTCTGTTCTACAACCTGGTCAACAACTGAGTGGTCAACAGGGTCAATACCCTCTGTTCTACAACCTGGTCCCAACTGAGTGGTCAACAGGGTCAATACCCTCTGTTCTACAACCTGGTCAACAACTGAGTGGTCAACAGGGTCAATACCCTCTGTTCTACAACCTGGTCCCAACTGAGTGGTCAACAGGGTCAATACCCTCTGTTCTACAACCTGGTCCCAACTGAGTGGTCAACAGGGTCAATACCCTCTGTTCTACAACCTGGTCCCAACTGAGTGGTCAACAGGGTCAATACCCTCTGTTCTACAACCTGGTCCCAACTGAGTGGTCAACAGGGTCAATACCCTCTGTTCTACAACCTGGTCCCAACTGAGTGGTCAACAGGGTTTACACTCCAAGTCAATACCCAAGTTCTCTGCTTTATACAATCTCTGTACACGGACCGTTCGATTGAACGTGTCGACCTGAAAAGGAAACAGTTTTCTCCGTCCCCTCAGTTATGACTGAATTATCTCATAATTAGCCGCTCATTTCTCAGGGCAAATATATCAAAGCATTGTCATGATGAAAAGCTCATTAATCCTAATCAAGTGAGCCTTAATTATGTTTAATCTGAATCATCTCAAAAGTTATTCAGATGTTCCTACAATGACCTTGAATGCATCTCAAATGGGCCCCTATTACCTCTCAATAACAGAGGACTATTGGTCCCTGGTCAACAGTAGTGCACTATAAAGGGAATAGGGCTCTGGTCAACAGTAGTGCACTATACAGGGAATAGGGCTCTGGTCAACAGTAGTGCACTAGATAGGGAATAGGGCCCTGGTCAACAGTAGTGCACTATATAGGGAATAGGGCCCTGGTTAACAGTAGTGCACTATATAGGGAATAGGGCTCTGGTCAACAGTAGTGCACTATATAGGGAATAGGGCTCTGGTCAACAGTAGTGCACTATATAGGGAATAGGGCTCTGGTCAACAGTAGTGCACTATATAGGGAATAGGGCTCTGGTCAACAGTAGTGCACTATATAGGGAATAGGGCCCCTGGTCAACAGTAGTGCACTATATAGGGAATAGGACTCTGGTCTAAAGTAGTGCACTATATAGGGAATAGGGCTCTGGTCTAAAGTAGTGCTCTATATAGGGAATAGGGCTCTGGTCAACAGTAGTGCACTATATAGGGAATAGGGCCCTTGTCAACAGTAGTGCACTATATAGGGAATAGGGCTCTGGTCAACAGTAGTGCACTATATAGGGAATAGGGCTCTGGTCAACAGTAGTGTACTGTATAGGGAATAGGGCTCTGGTCAACAGTAGTGCACTATATAGGGAATAGGGCTCTGGTCAACAGTAGTGCACTATATAGGGAATAGGGCCCTGGTCAACAGTAGTGCACTATATAGGGAATAGGGCTCTGGTCAACAGTAGTGCACTATATAGGGAATAGAGCTCTGGTCAACAGTAGTGCACTATATAGGGAATAGGGCTCTGGTCTAAAGTAGTGCACTATACAGGGAATAGGGCCCTGGTCAACAGTAGTGCACTATATAGGGAATAGGGCCCTGGTCAACAGTAGTGCACTATATAGGGAGTAGGGCCCTGGTCAACAGTAGTGCACTATATAGGGAATAGGGTCCTGGTCTAAAGTAGTGCTCTATATAGGGAATAGGGCCCTGGTCAACAGTAGTGCACTATATAGGGAATAGGGCCCTGGTCAACAGTAGTGCACTATATAGGGAATAGGGCCCTGGTCAACAGTAGTGCACTATATAGGCAATAGGGCTCTGGTCAACAGTAGTGCGCTATATAGGGAATAAGGCTCTGGTCAACAGTAGTGCACTATATAGGGAATAAGGCTCTGGTCAACAGTAGTGCACTATATAGGGAATAGGGCTCTGGTCAACAGTAGTGCACTATATAGGGAATATGGCCCTGGTCAACAGTAGTGCACTATATAGGGAATAGGGCTCTGGTCTAAAGTAGTGCACTATATAGGGAATAGGGCTCTGGTCAACAGTAGTGCACTATATAGGGAATAGGGCTCTGGTCTAAAGTAGTGCACTATATAGGGAATATGGCCCTGGTCAACAGTAGTGCACTATATAGGGAATAGGGCTCTGGTCTAAAGTAGTGCACTATATAGGGAATAGGGCTCTGGTCAACAGTAGTGCACTATATAGGCAATAGGGCTCTGGTCAACAGTAGTGCATTATATAGGGAATAGGGCTCTGGTCAACAGTAGTGCACTATATAGGGAATAGGGCTCTGGTCTAAAGTAGTGCACTATACAGGGAATAGGGCTCTGGTCTAAAGTAGTGTACTATATAGGGAATAGGGCTCTGGTCTAAAGTAGTGCACTATATAGGGTATAGGGCTCTGGTCTAAAGTAGTGCACTATATAGGGAATAGGGCTCTGGTCTGAAGTAGTGCACTATATAGGGTATAGGACCCTGGTCTAAAGTAGAGCACTATATAGGGAATAGGGCTCTGTAATGAAGTAGTGTACTCTATAGGGAATAGGGCTCTTGGGTCCCGGTCTAAAGTAGTGCACTATATAGGGAATAGGGCTCTGGTCTAAAGTAGTGTACTATATAGGGAATAGGGTGCCATTTGGGACTGAGTCTTTGTTATTGAGAGGACACAGAGCTGAAATTAATCAAAGAAATTAATCAAAGATAAGATGTTATTTTTAGCAATAAGACAGCTCTGGGGTTTGGTGTGTGTGGCCAGTATACAGTGCCTTGCGAAAGTATTCAGCCCCCCCTTGAACTTTGCGACCTTTTGCCACATTTCAGGCTTCAAACATAAAGATATAAAACTGTATTTTTTTGTGAAGAATCAACAACAAGTGGGACACAGTCATGAAGTGGAACAACATTTATTGGATATTTAAAACTTTTTTAACAAATCAAAAACTGAAAAATTTGGCGTGCAAAATTATTCAGCCCCCTTAAGTTAATACTTTGTAGCGCCACCTTTTGCTGCGATTACAGCTGTAAGTCGCTTGGGGTATGTCTCTGTCAGTTTTGCACATCGAGAGACTGAAATTTTTTCCCATTCCTCCTTGCAAAACAGCTCGAGCTCAGTGAGGTTGGATGGAGAGCATTTGTCTACAGCAGTTTTCAGTTCTTTCCACAGATTCTCGATTGGATTCAGGTCTGGACTTTGACTTGGCCATTCTAACACCTGGATATGTTTATTTTTGAACCATTCCATTGTAGATTTTGCTTTATGTTTTGGATCATTGTCTTGTTGGAAGACAAATCTCCGTCCCAGTCTCAGGTCTTTTGCAGACTCCATCAGGTTTTCTTCCAGAATGGTCCTGTATTTGGCTCCATCCATCTTCCCATCAATTTTAACCATCTTCCCTGTCCCTGCTGAAGAAAAGCAGGCCCAAACCATGATGCTGCCACCACCATGTTTGACAGTGGGGATGGTGTGGTCAGGGTGATGAGCTGTCTTGCTTTTACGCCAAACGTAATGTTTTGGATTGTTGCCAAAAAGTCAATTTTGGTTTCATCTGACCAGAACACCTTCTTCCACATGTTTGGTGTGTCTCCCAGGTGGCTTGTGGCAAACTTTAAACAACACTTTTTATGGATATCTTTAAGAAATAGGCTTTCTTCTTGCCACTCTTCCATAAAGGCCAGATTTGTGCAATATACGACTGATTGTTGTCCTATGGACAGAGTCTCCCACCTCAGCTGTAGATCTCTGCAGTTCATCCAGAGTGATCATGGGCCTCTTGGCTGCATCTCTGATCAGTCTTCTCCTTGTATGAGCTGAAAGTTTAGAGGGACGGCCAGGTCTTGGTAGATTTGCAGTGGTCTGATACTCCTTCCATTTCAATATTATCGCTTGCACAGTGCTCCTTGGGATGTTTAAAGCTTGGGAAATCTTTTTGTATCCAAATCCGACTTTAAACTTCTCCACAACAGTATCTCGGACCTGCCTGGTGTGTTCCTTGTTCTTCATGATGCTCTCTGCGCTTTTAATGGACCTCTGAGACTATCACAGTGCAGGAGCATTTATACAGAGACTTGATTACACGCAGGTGGATTGTATTTATCATCATTAGTCATTTAGGTCAACATTGGATCATTCAGAGATCCTCACTGAACTTCAGGAGAGAGTTTGCTGCACTGAAAGTAAAGGGGCTGAATAATTTTGCACGCCCAATTTTTCAGTTTTTGATTTGTTAAAAAAGTTTGAAATATCCAATAAATGTCGTTCCACTTCATGATTTTGTCCCACTTGTTGTTGATTCTTCACAAAAAAATACAGTTTTATATCTTTATGTTTGAAGCCTGAAATGTGGCAAAAGGTCGCAAAGTTCAAGGGGGCTGAATACTTTCGCAAGGCACTGTACCTCGGCTAAGGGCTGTTCTTATGCCCAATATACCTCGGCTAAGGGCTGTTCTTATGCCCAATATACCTCGGCTAAGGGCTGTTCTTATGCCCAATATACCTCGGCTAAGGGCTGTTCTTATGGCCAATAAGAGCGTCTGCTAAATGACTTAAATGTAAATGTAAATGTACACCTCGGCTAAGGGCTGTTCTTATGGCCAATATACCTCGGCTAAGGGCTGTTCTTATGCCCAATACACCTCGGCTAAGGGCTGTTCTTATGGCCAATATACCTCGGCTAAGGGCTGTTCTTATGCCCAATACACCTCGGCTAAGGGCTGTTCTTATGCCCAATACACCTCGGCTAAGGGCTGTTCTTATGCCCAATATACCTCGGCTAATGGCTGTCCTTATGCCCAATATACCTCGGCTAAGGGCTGTTCTTATGCCCAATATACCTCGGCTAAGGGCTGTTCTTACGGCCAATACACCTCGGCTAAGGGCTGTTCTTATGACCAATAGACCTCGGCTAAGGGCTGTACTTATGCACTATATACCTCGGGTATTGGCTGTTCTTATGGCCAATATACCTCGGCTAAGGGCTGTTCTTATGCCCAATACACCTCGGCTAAGGGCTGTTCTTATGCCCAATATACCTCGGCTAAGGGCTGTTCTTATGCCCAATATACCTCGGCTAAGGGCTGTTCTTATGGCCAATACACCTCGGCTAAGGGCTGTTCTTATGGCCAATATACCTCGGCTAATGGCTGTCCTTATGCCCAATACACCTCGGCTAAGGGCTGTTCTTATGGCCAATATACCTCGGCTAAGGGCTGTTCTTATGCCCAATACACCTCGGCTAAGGGCTGTTCTTATGGCCAATATACCTCGGCTAAGGGCTGTTCTTATGCCCAATATACCTCGGCTAATGGCTGTCCTTATGCCCAATATACCTCGGCTAAGGGCTGTTCTTATGCCCAATATACCTCGGCTAAGGGCTGTCCTTATGGCCAATACACCTCGGCTAAGGGCTGTTCTTATGGCCAATATACCTCGGCTAATGGCTGTCCTTATGCCCAATACACCTCGGCTAAGGGCTGTTCTTATGCCCAATATACCTCGGCTAATGGCTGTCCTTATGCCCAATACACCTCGGCTAAGGGCTGTTCTTATGCCCAATATACCTCGGCTAATGGCTGTTCTTATGCCCAATATACCTCGGCTAAGGGCTGTTCTTACGGCCAATACACCTCGGCTAAGGGCTGTTCTTATGCCCAATATACCTCGGCTAAGGGCTGTTCTTATGCCCAATATACCTCGGCTAAGGGCTGTTCTTATGGCCAATATACCTCGGCTAAGGGCTGTTCTTATGCCCAATACACCTCGGCTAAGGGCTGTTCTTATGCCCAATATACCTCGGCTAAGGGCTGTTCTTATGCCCAATATACCTCGGCTAAGGGCTGTTCTTATGGCCAATACACCTCGGCTAAGGGCTGTTCTTATGGCCAATATACCTCGCTAATGGCTGTCCTTATGCCCAATACACCCTCGGCTAAGGGCTGTTCTTATGGCCAATATACCTCGGCTAAGGGCTGTTCTTATGCCCAATACACCTCGGCTAAGGGCTGTTCTTATGGCCAATATACCTCGGCTAAGGGCTGTTCTTATGCCCAATATACCTGTTCTTATGGCTAATGGCTGTCCTTATGCCCAATATACCTCGGCTAAGGGCTGTTCTTATGCCCAATATACCTCGGCTAAGGGCTGTCCTTATGGCCAATACACCTCGGCTAAGGGCTGTTCTTATGGCCAATATACCTCGGCTAATGGCTGTCCTTATGCCCAATACACCTCGGCTAAGGGCTGTTCTTATGCCCAATATACCTCGGCTAATGGCTGTCCTTATGCCCAATACACCTCGGCTAAGGGCTGTTCTTATGCCCAATATACCTCGGCTAATGGCTGTTCTTATGCCCAATATACCTCGGCTAAGGGCTGTTCTTATGCCCAATATACCTCGGCTAAGGGCTGTTCTTATGCCCAATATACCTCGGCTAAGGGCTGTTCTTATGGCCAATACACCTCGGCTAAGGGCTGTTCTTATGCCCAATATACCTCGGCTAAGGGCTGTTCTTATGCCCAATATACCTCGGCTAAGGACTGTTCTTATGCCCAATATACCTCGGCTAAGGGCTGTTCTTATGGCCAATATACCTCGGCTAAGGGCTGTTCTTATGCCCAATACACCTCGGCTAATGGCTGTCCTTATGCCCAATATACCTCGGCTAAGGGCTGTTCTTATGCCCGACGCAACGCGGTCTGATATACCACAGCTGTCAGCCAATCGGCATTCAGGGCTCGAACCACGCATTTTATGAATATCTTTATAACCTCTTATCTGGTGTGGTCATGATATCTCTCTGTAGGTAGTCTGGTGTGGTCATGATACCTCTCTGTAGGTAGTCTGGTGTGGTCATGATATCTCTCTTTGGGTAGTCTGGTGTGGTCATGATATCTCTCTGTAGGTAGTCTGGTGTGGTCATGATATCTCTCTGTAGGTAGTCTGGTGTGGTCATGATATCTCTCTGTAGGTAGTCTGGTGTGGTCATGATATCTCTCCGTAGGTAGTCTGGTGTGGTCATATCTCTGTAGGTAGTCTGGTGAGGTCATGATATCTCTCTGTAGGTAGTCTGGTGTGGTCATGATATCTCTCCGTAGGTAGTCTGGTGTGGTCATGATATCTCTCCGTAGGTAGTCTGGTGTGGTCATGATATCTCTCCGTAGGTAGTCTGGTGTGGTCATGATATCTCTCCGTAGGTAGTCTGGTGTGGTCATGATATCTCTCCGTAGGTAGTCTGGTGTGGTCATGATATCTCTCCGTAGGTAGTCTGGTGTGGTCATGATATCTCTCCGTAGGTAGTCTGGTGTGGTCATGATATCTCTCTGTAGGTAGTCTGGTGTGGTCATGATATCTCTCCGTAGGTAGTCTGGTGTGGTCATGATATCTCTCCGTAGGTAGTCTGGTGTGGTCATGATATCTCTCCGTAGGTAGTCTGGTGTGGTCATGATATCTCTCCGTAGGTAGTCTGGTGTGGTCATGATATCTCTCC
>NW_027012410.1:15000-19587 GCF_036934945.1 Oncorhynchus masou masou
TGGTATACTCCATAGAGATGCCTAGATGTTCTATTTCATTCTGTGGTATACTCCATAGAGATGCCTAGATGTTCTATTTCATGCTGTGGTATACTCCATAGAGATGCCTATATGTTCTATTTCATTCTGTGGTATACTCCATAGAGATGCCTAGATGTTTTATTTCAATCTGTGGTATACTCCATAGAGATGCCTAGATGTTCTATTTCATTCTGTGGTATACTCCATAGAGATGTCTAGATGTTCTACTTCATTCTGTGGTATACTCCATAGAGATGCCTAGATGTTCTACTTCATTCTGTGGTATACTCCATAGAGATGCCTAGATGTTCTATTTCATTCTGTGGTATACTCCATAGAGATGCCTAGATGTTCTATTTCATTCTGTGGTATACTCCATAGAGATGTCTAGATGTTCTACTTCATTCTGTGGTATACTCCATAGAGATGCCTAGATGTTCTACTTCATTCTGTGGTATACTCCATAGAGATGCCTAGATGTTCTATTTCATTCTGTGGTATACTCCATAGAGATGCCTAGATGTTCTATTTCATTCTGTGGTATACTCCATAGAGATGCCTAGATGTTCTATTTCATTCTCTGGTATACTCCATAGAGATGCCTAGATGTTCTATTTCATTCTGTGGTATACTCCATAGAGATGCCTAGATGTTTTATTTCATTCTGTGGTATACTCCATAGAGATGCCTAGATGTTCTATTTCATGCTGTGGTATACTCCATAGAGATGCCTATATGTTCTATTTCATTCTGTGGTATACTCCATAGAGATGCCTAGATGTTTTATTTCAATCTGTGGTATACTCCATAGAGATGCCTATATTTTCTATTTCATTCTGTGGTATACTCCATAGAGATGCCTATATGTTCTATTTCATTCTGTGGTATACTCCATAGAGATGCCTAGATGTTCTATTTCATGCTGTGGTATACTCCATAGAGATGCCTAGATGTTCTACTTCATTCTGTGGTATACTCCATAGAGATGCCTAGATGTTCTATTTCATTCTGTGGTATACTCCATAGAGATGCCTAGATGTTCTATTTCATTCATGGTATACTCCAGCAGAGATGCCTAGATGTTTTATTTCAATCTGTGGTATACTCCATAGAGATGCCTAGATGTTCTATTTCATTCTGTGGTATACTCCATAGAGATGCCTAGATGTTCTATTTCATTCTGTGGTATACTCCATAGAGATGCCTAGATGTTCTATTTCATTCTGTGGTATACTCCATAGAGATGCCTAGATGTTCTATTTCATTCTGTGTATACCTCATAGAGATGCCTAGATGTTCTATTTCATTCTCTGGTATACTCCATAGAGATGCCTAGATGTTCTATTTCATTCTGTGGTATACTCCATAGAGATGCCTAGATGTTCTATTGCATGCTGTGGTATACTCCATAGAGATGCCTAGATGTTCTATTTCATTCTGTGGTATACTCCATAGAGATGCCTAGATGTTCTATTTCATTCTCTGGTATACTCCATAGAGATGCCTAGATGTTCTATTTCATTCTGTGGTATACTCCATAGAGATGCCTAGATGTTCTATTTCATGCTGTGGTATACTCCATAGAGATGCCTAGATGTTCTATTTCATGCTGTGGTATACTCCATTGAGATGCCTAGATGTTCTATTTCATGCTGTGGTATACTCCATAGAGATGCCTAGATGTTCTATTTCATTCTGCGGTATACTCCATAGAGATGCCTAGATGTTCTATTTCATGCTGTGGTATACTCCATAGAGATGCCTAGATGTTCTATTTCATGCTGTGGTATACTCCATAGAGATGCCTAGATGTTCTATTTCATTCTGTGGTATACTCCCACTCACTGTGGGTGTTTGGAGATTAGACACGTTTCAGTCAGATATAGCAGTGCCTTCAGAAATGATTCACATCCCTTGATTTATTCCACATTTTGTGTTACAGCCTGAATTCAAAATAGATTCAATATATTTTGCATATCTTAATCTGATTCTAGACCTGCAGGCCAGTTATTAACAGCTTTCCTATCGTAATCTGATTCCAGACCTGCAGCCCAGTTATTAACAGCTCTCCTATCGTAATCTGATTATAGACCTGCAGCCCAGTTATTAACAGCTTTCCTATCGTAATCTGATTCTAGACCTGCAGCCCAGTTATTAACAGCTTTCCTATCGTAATCTGATTCTAGACCTGCAGGCCAGTTATTAACAGCTCTCCTATCGTAATCTGATTCTAGACCTGCAGGCCAGTTATTAACAGCTCTCCTATCGTAATCTGATTCTAGACCTGCAGGCCAGTTATTAACAGCTCTCCTATCGTAATCTGTTTCTAGACCTGCAGCCCAGTTATTAACAGCTCTCCTATCGTAATCTGATTATAGACCTGCAGCCCAGTTATTAACAGCTTTCCTATCGTAATCTGAGGCAGATACAGTGCAGGCAGGCAGACACAGTTCAGGTAGGCAGACACAGTGCAGGTAGACAGACACAGTGCAGGCAGGCAGACACAGTGCAGGTAGACAGATACAGTGCAGGTAGACAGATACAGTGCAGGTAGGCAGACACAGTGCAGGCAGGCAGACACAGTGCAGGTAGGCAGACAGTGCAGGTAGGCAGACAGTGCAGGTAGGCAGACACAGTGCAGGTAGACAGACACAGTGCAGGCAGGCAGACACAGTGCAGGTAGACAGATACAGTGCAGGTAGGCAGACACAGTGCAGGTAGACAGATACAGTGCAGGCAGGCAGACACAGTGCAGGTAGACAGATACAGTGCAGGTAGGCAGACACAGTGCAGGCAGGCAGACACAGTGCAGGTAGGCAGACAGTGCAGGTAGGCAGACAGTGCAGGTAGGCAGACAGTGCAGGTAGGCAGACACAGTGCAGGCAGGCAGACACAGTGCAGGCAGGCAGACACAGTTCAGGTAGGCAGATACAGTGCAGGTAGGCAGACAGTGCAGGTAGGCAGATACAGTGCAGGTAGGCAGACAGTGCAGGTAGGCAGACAGTGCAGGTAGGCAGACACAGTGCAGGTAGACAGACACAGTGCAGGTAGGCAGATACAGTGCAGGTAGGCAGACACAGTGCAGGCAGGCAGACACAGTGCAGGTAGACAGATACAGTGCAGGTAGGCAGACAGTGCAGGTAGGCAGACACAGTGCAGGCAGGCAGACACAGTGCAGGTAGACAGATACAGTGCAGGTAGGCAGACAGTGCAGGTAGGCAGACACAGTGCAGGTAGGCAGACACAGTGCAGGCAGGCAGACACAGTGCAGGTAGACAGATACAGTGCAGGTAGGCAGACAGTGCAGGTAGACAGACACAGTGCAGGTAGACAGACACAGTGCAGGTAGGCAGACACAGTGCAGGTAGGCAGACACAGTGCAGGCAGGCAGACACAGTGCAGGTAGACAGATACAGTGCAGGTAGGCAGACAGTGCAGGTAGGCAGACACAGTGCAGGCAGGCAGACACAGTGCAGGTAGACAGACACAGTGCAGGTAGACAGATACAGTGCAGGTAGGCAGACACAGTGCAGGTAGGCAGACACAGTGCAGGTAGGCAGACACAGTGCAGGCAGGCAGACACAGTGCAGGTAGACAGATACAGTGCAGGTAGGCAGACAGTGCAGGTAGGCAGACACAGTGCAGGTAGGCAGACACAGTGCAGGCAGGCAGACACAGTGCAGGTAGGCAGACAGTGCAGGTAGACAGACACAGTGCAGGTAGGCAGACACAGTGCAGGCAGGCAGACACAGTGCAGGCAGGCAGACACAGTGCAGGTAGACAGACACAGTGCAGGTAGGCAGACACAGTGCAGGTAGGCAGACACAGTGCAGGTAGACAGACACAGTGCAGGTAGACAGACACAGTGCAGGTAGACAGACACAGTGCAGGTAGGCAGACACAGTGCAGGTAGACAGATACAGTGCAGGTAGGCAGATACAGTGCAGGTTGGCAGATACAGTGCAGGTAGGCAGACACAGTGCAGGTAGGCAGACACAGTGCAGGTAGACAGATACAGTGCAGGTTGGCAGATACAGTGCAGGTAGACAGACACAGTGCAGGTAGACAGACACAGTGCAGGTAGACAGACACAGTGCAGGTAGACAGACACAGTGCAGGTAGGCAGACACAGTGCAGGTAGGCAGACACAGTGCAGGTAGACAGATACAGTGCAGGTTGGCAGATACAGTGCAGGTAGGCAGACACAGTGCAGGTAGACAGACACAGTGCAGGTAGACAGACACAGTGCAGGTAGACAGGTACATGGCCACCAGCACCGATCATCATGTCACAGAATGAGACCCTGGATATTCATTGGAAAGGAGCATCAAGCTCATCACTGCACTTTCACCCCCTGGAAGTTCATCATCACTTATTTAAATCTTTGTAGCCTAATAAACTGCACGGTTTCCTGAGTCGTAGTGGGACATTAACTTCGTTAGGAGGGTCAGTATATTAATATTTATTAATTATTATATATTCATATATATAAATTATTGTATATTCATATTTATTAATTTTTGTATAATCATATTTATTAATTATGATATATTTATATTTCTTAGT
>NW_027012411.1:0-19584 GCF_036934945.1 Oncorhynchus masou masou
TGGAACTCCCCATCCCGGATCCGGGATCGTGACTAAAGCCTCCGGCTCATTAGCATAACGCAACGTTAACGATTTCTGAAAATCGCAAATAAAATGAAAATAATGCGCTCTGCTCTCAAGCTTAGCCTTTTCTTAACAACACTGTCATCTCAGATTTTCAAAATATGCTTTTGAACCATAGAAATTGACTAATTTGTGTAAGAGTATGCAAAGCTAGCATAGCATTTTGAGTAGCATTTAGCACGCAACATTTTCACAAAAACCAGATAACCAAATAAATAAAATCATTTACCTTTGAAGAGCTTCTGATGTTTTCAATGAGGAGACTCTCAGTTACATACCAAATGCGCAGTTTTTCCTGAAAGCGTCTGTGTGTAGGAGAAATCGTTCCGCTTTCTACATTGCATCTGGCTACCGAAACGAACCGAAAATTCAGTCACCTACAACGTCAAACTTTTTCCGAATTAACTACATAATATCGACCGAAACATGGCAAACGTTGTTTGGAATCAATCCTCAAGGTGTTTTTTCACATATCTCTTCATTGATATATCGTTCAGTGGAAGCTTGCTTTCCTCTCTGAATCCCATGGAAAAATACTGGCAGCTGACTTTTGCGCACCAATTTCGGCGCAGGACACCGGAGCGGACACCTGGTAAATGTGGTCTCTTATGGTCAATCTTCCAATGATCTGCCTACAAATACGTCACAATGCTGCAGACACCTTGGGGAAACGACAGAAAGGGTTGACTCACTCCTCTCGCATTCACAGCCATATAAGGAGACAATGGAAAACAGAGCCTCAAAAATCCTGCTCATTTCCTGGATGCCGTCTCATCTTGGTTTTGCCTGAAGCTCACGTTCTAGGGCACGCACAGAAAATATCTTGGTAGTTCTGGACACGTCAGAGTGTTTTCTTTCGAAAGCTATCAATTATATGCATAGTCGAGCATCTTTTTGTGACAAAATATTGCGCTTAAAACGGGCACGTTTTTATCCAATAATGAAATAGCGCCCCATAGATGTAAGAGGTTAAGGATCATATCACCTCTAACTTACCTGACACCCTAGACCCACTTCAGTTTGCATACCGCCCCAATAGATCCACAGACGATGCAATCACCATCACACTGCACACGGTTCTATCCCACCTGGAATACCTACAGTTGAAGTCGGAAGTTTACATACACTTAGGTTGGAGTCATTAAAACTCGTTTTTCAACCACTCCACAAATTCCTTGCTAAACTTCTTAAGGCTAGGGGGCAGTATCCTGAATTTCCGGATGACTGACATACCAAAAGTAAACTGCCTGTTACTCAGGCCCAAAAGCTATGATATGCATATAATTGGTAGAATTGGATATTTCCAAAACTGTTAAAATAATGTCTGTGAGTATAATACGGCAGGCAAAAAGCAGAGGTAAATCCATCCACAGGCATTTTCAATGCTAGTTTATGGGATATACAAAAACATTGCTTCCAGATTGCAGTTCCTATGGTTTACACTAGATGTCAACATCTTTAGACAGGGTTTCAGGCTTGTTTCTTGAAAACGAACAAGTAGTAGTTTATCCAAGGTGTTCTCATCAGGAAAGGTAGACTTTTGGCACGCATGAACGAGGACGCGCTCTTCGTTATTTTCCTTTTCTATTGAACACTGTTCTTTCCATCTGAAATATTATTGTTTATTTACATATTAGAGTACCTGAGGATTGATTAGAAACATTGTTTGACTTGTTTGGACGAAGTTTACCGGTAGCTTTTTGGATTCCTTTGTATGCATGTTGAAGGAGTGGATTACTGAAATCAATGGCACCAACTAAACAGATTTTTGGATATAAAGAAGGACTTTATCGAACTTTAATTGTGTAGCTGGGACCCTTGGGATTGCAAACATAGGAAGATCTTCAAATGTAAGTGATTTATTTTATCGCTATTTGTGAGTTTTGTGTTGCCGGTGCTGGTTGAAAAAGTATTTTGATGTGGGGCAATGTCCTCAAGCTTAAGGTCAACAAAGTCAGATTAACAAGACGTTAAGCTTTTAAATGATGTAAGACACTTGTATGTTCATGAATGTTCAATATTACAATTTTATCATTTGAATTTGGCGCGCCCCAACTTCCCCGGAAGCTCTCAATTTTGATCCCGCTAGCGGGATCCGATCCCTAAGAGGTTTTAACATACTATAGTTTTGGCAAGTCGGTTAGGACAACAATTGTTTACAGACAGATTATTTCATTTATAATTCACTATCACCAATGGGTCAGAAGTTTACATACACTAAATTGACTGTGCCTTTAAACAGCTTGGAAAATTCCAGAAAATTAAGTAATGGCTATAATGGCTTCTGATAGGCTACTTGACATCATTTGAGTCAATTGGAGGTGTACCTGTGGATGTATTTCAAGGCCTACCTTCAAACCCAGTGCCTCTTTGCTTGACATCATGGGAGAATCATAAGAAATCAGCCAAGACCGAAAAAAAATTGTAGACCTCCACAAGTCTGGTTCATCCTTGGGAGCAATGTCCAAACCCTGAAGGTACCACGTTCATCTGTACAAAAATAGTATGCAAGTATAAACACCATGGGACCATGCAGACGTCATACTGCTCAGGAAAGAGACGCGATCTGTCTCCAAGAGATGAACGTACTTTGCGAAAATCAATCCCAGAACAACAGCAAAGGACCTTCTGAAGATGCTGGAGGAACCTGGTACAAAAGTATCTATATCCACAGTAAAACGAGTCCTATATCGACATAACCTGAAAGGCCGCTCAGCAAGGAAGAAGCCACTGCTCCAAAACCACCATGAAAAAGCCAGACTATGGTTTGCAACTGTACATGGGGACAATGATCATACTTTTTGGAGAAATGTCCTCTGGTCTGATGAAAGAAAAATAGAATTGTTTGGCCATAATGACCATCGTTATGCTTTGAGGAAAAAGGGGAGGCTTGCAACACCATCCCAACCATAAAGCACGGGGGTGTCAGCATCATGTTGTGGAGGTGCTTTGCTACAGGGGGGACTGGTGAACTTCACAAAATAGATGGCATCATCAGGAATTAAAATTATGTGGATATATTGACGCAACATCTCAAGACATCAGTCAGGATGTTAAAGCTTGGTCGCAAATGGGTCTTCCAAATGGACAATGACCCCAAGAATACTTCCAAAGTTGTGTCAAAATGGCTTAAGGACAACAAAGTCAAGGTATTGGAGTGGCCATAACAAAGCCACAAACTCAATCCTATAGAAAATTTGTGGGCAGAACTGAAAAAAAGTGTGTGTGAGCAAGGAGGCCTTAAAAACTGACTCAGTTACACCAGCTCTGTCAGGAGGAATGGGACAAAATTACCCCAGCCTATTGTGGGAAGCTTATGGAAGGTTACCCAAAACGTTTGATCCAAGTTAAACAATTGAAAGGCAATGCTACCAAATACTAATTGAGTATATGTAAACTTCTGACCCACTGGGAAATAACTAATTCGCTCTACTATTATTCTGACATTTCACATTCTTAAAATAAAGTGGTGATCCTACCTGCCCTAAAACAGGGAATTTTTACTCAGATTAAATGTCAGGAATTGTGAAGAACTGAGTTTAAATGTATTTGGCTAAGGTGTATTTAAACTTCCGACTTCAACTGTATATTTAAAAATTGTAATCAAATTCGCTAGTGTCACGCCTTGGTCTTAGTATTTTGTGTTTTCGTTAATTAGTTGGTCAGGCCAGGGTGTGACATGGGTTTATGTTGTTGTATTTCATAGTGGGGTTTTTGTAGTATTTGGGATTGCGGCTGAGTAGGGGTGTTGTATAGGCTTGGCTGCCTGAGGCAGTTCTCAATCAGAGTCAGGTGATTCTCGTTGTCTCTGATTGGGAACCGTATTTAGGTAGCCAGTGTTTCACTTTGTATTTCGTGGGTGATTGTTCCTGTCTCTGTGTTAGTGTTCACCAGACAGGCTGTATAGGTTTTTCACGTTCCGTTTGTTGTTTTTGTATTCATAAGTTATTTCGTGTATCGTCATTTGTTCCATTAAAAACATGAGTAACCAACACGCTGCATTTCGGTCCGACTCTCTTTCGACAAACGAAGAACGCCGTTACAGAATCACCCACCACACACGGACCGAACAGCGTGTTAACAGGCAGCTGGAGCAGCGAAGGGAGGACGTTATGGACAGCAGAGGATTGGAGTATACGACGTGGGAAGAAATAGACAGGTGGGCGGCCGACCCAGAGAGAGTGCCGGAGTCCGCCTGGGATTCGCTGGAGCAGTGCGAAGAGGGCTATAGGATAATGGAGTCGAAAAGAGTGACACGGCGGCGCAGAGCGAAACCAGAAAATCAGCCCCAAAATTTCTTGGGGGGGGGGCTCCAGAGGGGAGTGGCTGAGTCAGGAGACAGACCTGAGCCAACTCTCCCTGTTTATCGTGAGGAGCCAAGGAGACCAGAACCGGTGTTGAAGGTGAAGCAGAGACTGTGAAGGGAGTTAATGGGGAAATTGGAGGAGAGAGTAATGAGGGAGTTGCTAGTTTGGTGCTTTAGGTACAAGATTCGTCCGACGGCCAGACGTGTCGGGGATTTAATGGCACCTGGGTCAGCGCTCCATACTAGTCCTGAGGTGCGTGTTAGTCGGCTGGTGAAAAATGTGCCAGCCTCACGCACTAGGCCTCCTGTGTACCTACCTAGCCTTGCACGTCCTGTGCCATTCCTGCTCTCAGGCTCTCCAGTACACCTTCCAAGGTCCAGTCCATCCTGTGCCACCTTCACACCAGTCCTCCGATGGTAGCTCCCCGCACCAGGCTTCCTGTGCCTGTCCTCGATCCCAGTACCACCAGTTCAAGTACACCACGCACCAGGCCTTCAGTCGCCTCGCCTGTTCAGCGCAGCCAGCGCTTTCTCCCTCTCCTGCGCTGTCGGAGTCTCCCGCCTGTTCAGCGTTTCTAGAGCCTTCCTCCTCTACAGCGCTGCCGGAGCCTCCTGCCTGTTCGGAGCAGCCTGAGCTGCCAGTCTGCATGGAGCTGCCAGTCTGCATGGAGCAGCAGCTAGAGCTGCCAGTCTGCATGGAGCAGCCAGAGCTGCCAGTCTGCATGGAGCAGCTAGAGCTGCCAGTCTGCATGGAGCAGCTAGAGTTGCCAGTCTGCATGGAGCAGCCAGAGTTGCCAGTCTGCATGGAGCAGCTAGAGCTGCCAGTCTGCATGGGGCAGCCAGAGCTGTCAGTCTGCTTGGAGCAGCCAGAGTTGCCAGTCTGCATGGAGTTGCCAGTCTGCATGGAGTTGCCAGTCTGCATGGAGCTGCCAGTCTGCATGGAGCTGCCAGTCTGCAAGGAGCTGCCAGTCTGCAAGGAGCTGCCAGTCGGCAAGGAGCTGCCAAAGCTGTTAGTCTGCATGGAACAGTCAGAGCTGTCAGTCTGCAAGAAGCAGCCAGAGCCGCCAGTCAGCATGGAGCAGCCAGAGCCGTCAGTCAGCATGAAGCAGCCAGAGCCGTCAGTCTGCCAGACTCTTCCAGATCTGCCAGTCAGCCAGACTCTTCCAGATCTGCCAGTCAGCCAGACTCTTCCAGATCTGCAAGTCAGCCAGACTCTTCCAGATCTGCAAGTCAGCCAGACTCTTCCAGATCTGCCAGTCAGCCAGACTCTTCCAGATCTGCCAGACAGCCAGACTCTTCCAGATCTGCCAGTCAGCCAGACCCTTCCAGATCTGCCAGTCAGCCAGACCCTTCCAGATCTGCCAGTCAGCCAGACCCTTCCAGATCTGCCAGTCAGCCAGACTCTTCCAGATCTGCCAGACAGCCAGACTCTTCCAGATCTGCCAGACAGCCAGACTCTTCCAGATCTGCCAGTCAGCCAGACTCTTCCAGATCTGCCAGTCAGCCAGACTCTTCCAGATCTGCCAGTCAGCCAGACTCTTCCAGATCTGCCAGTCAGCCAGACTCTTCCAGATATGCCAGTCAGCCAGACTCTTCCAGATCTGCCAGTCAGCCAGATCTGCCAGTCAGCCAGACTTTTCCAGATCTGCCAGTCAGCCAGACTCTTCCAGATCTGCCAGTCAGCCAGATTCTTCCAGATCTGCCAGTCAGCCAGACTCTTCCAGATCTGCCAGTCAGCCAGACTCTTCCAGATCTGCCAGTCAGCCAGACGCTTCCAGATCTGCTAGTCAACCAGACTCTTCCAGATCCGCCAGTCAGCCAGGATCTGCCGGATTCAACTGTCTGGCTGGGCTTCATCTCAGTACTGGGCTTTCTGTCAGTACTGGGCTTCCTCTCAGTACTGGGCTGCCCCTCAGTCCCGAGCTGCCCCTCAGTCCCGAGCTTCCCCTCAGTCCCGAGCTGCCTCAGTCCCGAGCTGCCCCTCAGTCATGAGCTGCTCCTCAGTTCAGTGGGGTTCTGGGTGAGGACTATTCGGCCATGGTTGGCGGCGAGGGTGGATCATCCCAGGACGCGAAGGGGAGGAACTATGACATTTATGGAGTGGGGTCCACGTCCCGAGCCGGAACCGCCACCATGGACAGACGCCCACCCGGACCCTCCCTATGGTTTTGAGGTGCGTCCGGGAGTCCGCACCTTAGGGGGGGGTTCTGTCACGCCTTGGTCTTAGTATTTTGTGTTTTCGTTAATTAGTTGGTCAGGCCAGGGTGTGACATGGGTTTATGTTGTTGTATTTCATAGTGGGTTTTTGTAGTATTTGGGATTGCGGCTGAGTAGGGGTGTTGTATAGGCTTGGCTGCCTGAGGTGGTTCTCAATCAGAGTCAGGTGATTCTCGTTGTCTCTGATTGGGAACCATATTTAGGTAGCCAGGGTTTCACTTTGTATTTCGTGGGTGATTGTTCCTGTCTCTGTGTTAGTGTTCACCAGACAGGCTGTATAGGTTTTTCACGTTCCGTTTGTTGTTGTTTTTTGTATTTATAAGTTATTTCGTGTATCGTCATTTGTTCCATTAAAAACATGAGTAACCAACACTCTGCATTTCGGTCCGACTGTCTTTCGACAAACGAAGAACGCCATTACAGCTAGCCTATACTTGTAACTTTAGCCTATACTTGTAACTTTAGCCTATACTTGTAACTTTGTCGGCCGCATGTGCTGCACCAGAATCACATGCTATCTTCTGCTTTATCATGGTTTGAAGATGTGTCTAATTCCAGTCACTATAATACAGTATAATACTCTGCAGTACACTAATACAGTTCACACCCAAAACGGTTAGCCTACTAGAGCAGTTTCATTTATTTACCCAAGAGAGCATATAACTAGCTACATCTATGGGCTTTTATGTTTTTCCATTGTGCATAATGTGCCTATATAGGCCTATGTATTGGATAATGGCAAAATAATTTTGGCTTTTTTGGGGTTGGGCTCATTAAATGTTGCTTATGTAGGGATTATAAAATTTATGTAATATATGGCTCATCAGGCTCAGGTAGCATCAGGTTAGAATTTTCATGCTGATCAAATCTCTAATCAAATCCTGACATATCTATATGCTTTATAATGCTTTTGAATGACACTTCTGGTTTTGGCGGGAAATACTGGGTTACCCGGGAGAAAAGTGATTTATTCTCAGGCTGGAACATTTGTAAAATACCTGGGAAATATTCAACCCTAGTGGGCACTTGTTGATGTTTGATCAGCAAATGGCTAAGTGATTGACACTCAAGTGTCAATCCCTGGAGTTTGTTACTTTCTGGGACCAAAATGTATTTGAGATTTTCAGAGCGCACTTGTCAAGCTACTTCATTGACAAAAACAGAGCTGGAAGTTAGCTAGAAAGTGATTTTGGGCCCTGAAACAGCATGTAGCTTGTGCTTTATTTATGATAGTTTGACAGCTTGAAGATGAATTTGTAGACATGTAATTGTTTGAGCTTGCAGCCAGACTTTCCCGACTAGATAGTGTTACTGTTTTCTTCTAACTCCTCCTCTGACGAAGAGGTGTAGCAAGGATCGGACCAAAATGCGGCGTGGTAATTTTCATACATGTTTAGTGAACGAATAAACACGAACAATACAAAACAACAAACGTAACGTGAAAACCTAAACAGCCTATCTGGTGACAACAAACACAGAGACAGGAACAATCACCCACGAAACACTCAATGAATATGGCTGCCTAAATATGGTTCCCAATCAGAGACAACGATAAACACCTGCCTCTGATTGAGAACCACTCCAGACAGCCATAGACTATGCTAAATAACCCCCACTAAGCCACAAATCCAATACCTAACAAAACCCCAAGACCAAACACACCACAATAAACCCATGTCACACCCTGGCCTGACCAAATAAATGAAGACCAACACAATATACTTCGACCAGGGTGTGACAGATAGGCTGTATGAAGTGCACTGACTAGATTTTAATTCAGATTTTTTTACTTGAGAAATACGTCACCAAACACCTTAGCTGGATGTAAAATTACGCAACTATGACCTCCTCAGCAAAAATGTTTTAATTACAAATTGTATTTTAAGAAAGTGACTATTTTGAGGTAGTGGCTGCTGTTGCTATGGTGACTCGGGAGGGATGTCATCCATGAAGCACACAACATGGTCTATACCGTCCAAGATCTGATCCATTGTTTGTTGGAATATCACTGGGCTGTCGAGATTCCATAGGCCAAGCGATTGAATCTGAATAGCCCCTTGTGTGTATTGATGGTCAGATACTGTTCTGACTCTGGATCCAGCTTCATTTGCTGATAAGCGAATGCCAGGTCCAGCTACTGAAAACCTTCCCACCAGCCAGAGTGGCAAACAGATCTTCAGCGTTTGGTAGTGGATATTCCTCTGGTAGTATGCAGTGATTTACTGTGACCTTGTAGTCACCGCACATTCTGACGGTCTTGTCTTTCTTTGGGACTACAACAATCGGAGCGGCCCAGTCGCTCCTCGCTACTTTCGTGATTATGTTATTCTTCAGGGCGGTCCAATTCCTTCTCTACTGCTTCCTTAAGAGCATAGGGAAACTGGACGTGGTTTGTGAAAGATAGGCTTGGTTCCTTCTTGCACTCTGACTTTTGCTGTGAAGTTTTGTATTTCACCGTAGCCATCTTTGAAAATTATTTGTGCTTCTCCAGCATGTTAGTGAGTGTAGCCTGACTCACTAGTTTGTCATTTCTCAGACTGAAGATTTCTCCCCAGTTCAACTTGATCTTTTGTAGCCAGTTTCTGCCTAGCAAGGCTGATTTTCTCCTTTAACAATGACAAGCAGTAGCGTCCACTCCTTCCCCTCATACCGGACTGGTACCTGGATCTGCCCTAACACAGGAATAGTGTCACCAGTATGAAGAAAGGTGGATGGACGCTGGCTGAAGAGGGCACTCTTTTAGTTTTTCTTTGTAGAGTCTCTCTGGAACCAGGAGATACAGACGCTCCCGTGTCCAGCTGCATTTTGACTGGTTTTCCCGCTAACTCCATGTTGAGATACAGATTCCATCTTTTAGTTGTTGAGCTGTACACTGTGAACAGTTCCACTACTGTTTCAGTTGTACCTTCCTCGTCTTGTGCTGCGTCTGACACTTTGTGCGCTCCTGCTGTGCATTTGAGGCTTTACACACTCTCTGTAAATGTCCAACCTTTCCACAATTGTGTCACTTTTCATTTTGGAATCTGACATTCACTGTGCTGATGATTATCTCCCCCACATCTGTAGCAACTTGGCTTAGACCTTTGAGATGTGGGCTGCTTTGTTCTTGTGTAACCTTGAGGACGGGACTGAAAAAAGTGTGACTTTTGTGAGCTTTTTCCACCACGTGCATCACTGACCTTGTGAACACCTTTCTGACATTCTGCATGTCCCGATAGCTCAATAGTATCCCTGTGGGCAAGCTCGAGTCCAAGTGCTATATCACAGGCTTTCTTAAAGGACCTGACAGGAGCCTTCTGTGATATGCTTCACCTGTGAGATCCATACAAACTTGTCTCGGAGAGCATCATCAAGAAATCGCAAGTAAACTCACATGTACTTTCTGCCAACCTTTTCAAAGCAAGGATGTAGTCAGCCACGGTTTCCCCTTGACTCTGGTGACGTTGGTAAAATCTGAAACGTTCTCCAATGAGAATTGGCTTAGGCTTGAAATACCTTGAAAGAGTTTCAGTCAGTTCTGCATAGTTCAACTCCACTGCTTTCATTGGTTCAATGAGACCTTTCAGCAATTCATACTCAGTTGGACCCAAAACACTGAGAAATACGTCTGCTTTCTTTTCATCTTTGATTTCATTTGCAGCCAGCCAACGCTCAAAACGCTCCAAATAGGAATCGAAATCCTCTTTTTTGTAGCCTCAAACTCTGGTACTCGACCAATGGTTGCCATTTTCACAGTTAATTGTTCAGTTTCCTTATATTCCTTACTTTTCTGAATTTTCATCTAATTCTTCACTTCAGAAGTTTCTGCAATTACTTCATTCACTGCAGTCATTTGTAATAATGTACACACCGTGTTATGTTCCTTCTTCCTTTTTTTTCTTGCCAAGTCTTGAAAACAATGATAAATAGAACCTTCGCTTTGCTTTTAATTAACTTGTTGTAATTTCTCTGCCTTCAACAGGTAGAGAGGAGAGTTTTGTGGGTGGAGGATGGAACATTTAAAGATAGTTATTAACAGAGCACCAATTTTCTGGTTTTTGGCTGCGTTTCATGTTTGGTAATTGAGCCGTCTCCCGTAAACATCCTGTAGGCATGAATATTGGCCATTGGGTTTTCAACAAGGGAAATAAAGGAGTGTGAATGGTGAGGGAGACACTCATCTCCACTGAGATTGCCTAATTTCAATGGGTTCAATGAGAGTTTTTTTAATTTAACCACCAGAGGGCAGTGTCGCTATTCTGGACTCCAATAGTCTTGCTACTTGGCAGCTCCTGAATACTGTACTAGCAGTGCTAGCAGTGGTTAGCATTCTATACTGGCGAAAGAAAAGAAAAAATAACTGACGAATTACATAATTAACATTCTTCCCTTCAAGCAATGTCCGTTTATGTAGTTTAATCACCTCGTCGCCACTGTAATATTTGTGTTGTGGAGAAATGGCCAGGCAGGAGACGGGAGTACAGTTAGTTTTTGTTTAGTCAAATCCCCTCGTGCTCTACAGTTCCCGGCACCCCAGTGCGCATGTGCATCTCCTATTAGGTGTAGTAACGTAACACTGCCGCAATGCATTACTGCTTAGTAACAGCACAGTAACTAATATAAACAGATGTAGATCCCAGATACTACACATCCAAAATACAACAAATGTATAAAATAAAATAATAACATCCCAGTCCTTCAGTCACAGTTCAATCCCATCTCAGGCGCCTGTGAGGACGGAGTCGACAGGATTCTGTAAGAAACCCCAAAAACGCTCAGCCACACTCACAATGACGCGTATTTTCTCCGATTTCCTCTCTGTTTGGCTGTGCAGTTGATAACCAAAGTAATACACCCTACATAGTCCACCTTCTTACCATGCGACATATCAGGTTCCCTCTGACACACAATATTATCTGGTGTCTTTACTCTCTACTACACATTTCTTCCAGTCTTCTAACTGCCTCTTCATAGGAGACATGCTGGACAGCCCTGATTCTTACCACCTCTGTCTCCTTCACCCTAACAGGACATTTTAGAAATTCGGGTGCATGTTCATCACCACAATTGTAGCATTTAGGCTCAGCATAGGAAACTCTTGCCATCTACATACACTTGACACATGACCAATACATTTGCATTTATTACATTGCATGGGTTTGGGCATGAAGACTCTCACAGGGTACCTCATAAAACCCAAATATATGTGAGAAGGGAGAGACACTTCATCAAAATGCCAGAATGGAAGGAGTGGGCTTCCTCACTCCATGCCATGTGGGTCAGTGGGTGTGCACCAACCAGCTGATGCAATTCTTCACATGCTGTATATTCTTTGCATTTACTTCTAGTGCCACCCCAGAGATAACACCCTTGATAGGCGCCCTGCTTCGAAGAGCAACACATGACACATTCCAATCCGATATCTTCTTGAGGCGCAGAGCACACTCTTTCTGTTCCATAGATACACACACAAAAAAAGCCCACTTCTCATTATTCTAATCAAACGTATTCTCAATTTTATAGATCTCCGAGGTAACAACATCGCTTATTAGGTAGCTGGCAAATCCTTACCTGACCAAAAAGAATCAGAACTAGGCTTGGATTTACTAGATTCCTATACCACTTTTACTTATCTTATTTCTTATCTTATTTCTTTTGCATGCTCCACTGTTATCAGTTCTTCTCACTCATCTTCACTCGACACTCCAATGCCATCTGATTCAAACAGAACATACGCTTCCGTCCTTTTCCTCCCTTCCCAGCTAGCTAGCTAGGTCAGGCTGCAGTCAGCCCCTCTATTTCTATGCAATTTACCAATCAATCAATCAATGAAATGTATTTATAAAGCCCTTCTTACATCAGTTGATGTCAGAAGGTTCTGCACAGAAACCCAGCCTAAAACCTCAAACAGCAAGCAATGCAGCTGTAGAAGCACGGTGGCTAGGAAAAACTCCCTGGATAGGCCAGAACCAGGAAGAAACCTAGACAGGAACCAGGCTATGAGGGTGGCCAGTCCTCTTCTGGTTGTGCCAGGTGAGATTATAACAGAACATGGCCAAGATGCTCAAAATGTTCATAGATGACCAGCAGGGTCAAATATAATACTCACAGTGGTTGTTGAGGGTGTAACAGGTCAGCACACCTCAGGAGTAAATGTCAGTTGGCTTTTCATAGCCGATTATTCAGAGTATCTCTACCGCTCCTGCTGTCTCTAGAGTTGAAACAGCAGATCTAGGACAGGTAGCACGTCCGGTGAACAGGTCAGGGTTCCATAGCCGCAGGCAGCACTGTTGAAACTGGAGCAGCATCACAACCAGGTGGACTGGGGACAACAAGGAGTCATCAGGCCAGGTAGTCCTGAGGCATGGTCCTAGTGCTCAGGTCCTCCCGAGAGTGAGAGAGAAAGAAAGAGAGAGAAATAAAGAGAGAAAGAAAGAGATAATTAGAGAGAGCAAACTTAAATTCACACAGGACACCGGATAAGACACAAACTACTGCAGCATAAATACTGGAAGCTGAGACAGGAGGGTCGGGAGAGACTGTGGCCCCGTCCGACAATGCCCCCGGACAGGGCCAAACAGGCAGAATATAATCCCACCCACTTTTGCCAAAGCACAGCCCCCATACCACTGGAGGAATATATCTTCAACCACCAATTTACCATCCTGAGACAAGGCCGGTATAGCCCACAAAGATCTCCGCCACGGCACAGCCCAAGGTGCGTCAGCCCGGACAGGAAGATCATGTGAGTGACTCAACCCACTCAAGTGACGCACCCCCTCCTAGGGACAGCATGGAAGAGCACCAGTAAGCCCAGTGACTCAGCCCCTGTAATAGGGTTAGAGGCAGAGAATCCCAGTGGAGAGAGGAACCGCCAGGCAGAGACACCAAGGGTGGTTCTTTGCTCCAGTGCCTTTCCGTTCACCTTCACACTCCTGGGCCAGACTACACTCAATCATAGGACCCACTGAAGAGATTAGTCTTCAACAAAGACTTAAAGATCAGTTAGTTTGCGTTCACATGGGTAGGCAGACCATTCCATAAAAATGTAGCTCTATAGAGAAAGCCCTGCCTCCAGCTGTTGGCTTAGAAATTCTAGGGACAGTAAGGAGGCCTGCGTCTTGTGACCGTAGCGTACGTGTAGGTATGTACGGCAGACTAAATCGATTTAATTTATCTTCTTCAGATTTTGTTTTAACCCAACCTTAAACCTAACATAACCACACTGCTAACCTTAAGCCTAACCTAACTTTTGAATTAAGAATAAAAAGCAAATGTTTGTTCCATGAATGCTAACAATAATGCAATTTTGTGGTTGTGTTATCTAGTGAAAACCGAAAAATCCCAACTACTTCCGGTTTAAACAAAAGGGCTCCGAAGCAGTTCTAACAATGGACAAAATGCAGTGCCATCTACTGACAAGGAACGTAAACTACACTACATAGAGCTCATTCATAAATGTTTTCCTAATATTTTTCAGTCATTGATTGAGATATAAATCTCAATTTAGGTTTTGTAATCATCTCAAATAGCAACAATATTTTTTAAATGTTTTTTAATTTAACCTTTATTTTACTAGGCAAGTCCGTTAGAACAAATTCTTATTTACAATGACGGCCTACCCGGCCAAACCTGACGACGCTGGGCCAAATTGTGCGCCACCCTATGAGACTCCCAATCACGGCCCGATGTGATACAGCCTGGATGTCTAGCATAACTTATTTTGCAGTCCTTTTCTTGCCCTATGGTTAGCATTGTGACTACTCATCTTGTCATATTGGTATGACTGATCATGATTAACCGAACAATAACATATAAGAAGTATTGGAACTTCTATAACATAAAACACCTTCCTCGACACTTCTACAGACACAAAGTTGACAACATAGGAAGATCGTTCTTTAGCATGTCTATTCAAACAGCGTATACACACACACACACGGGTGTCACCTATCTATTTCAGTGTTTAATCCCTTTCACTTAAATAATTAGTGAAACGCCTGGCCCACACCATGTACACTATTTCACTATGGCTGTATTCATCAATCTAGCAAGAGGGCAAATTCTGAATAATGAAGTATTGTCCCCCCAAAAAAAAAATATTTCGCCGCCTTTATTACTTTACCAAACATATTGTAGTAACCTCTTGGACAGTTATGTGTGCCTGTGTTCCTGACGTGCTGTTGTTGTGTGGTTATCGCCGCACGTTTACCGGGTAGTATTTTGCGGGGTCCAGCAAGCCAGTCCACCTGTTGTCTGACAATCAAAGGAATTCCCTGGAATGTTTGGTGCCAGGCATCGTTGTGGTTGGTGGAACAGAGGTGGATGGACAGGGGGCTGAGCACAGGTTCTGTTATATTTCCATGCTGACATTGTTCTCTCTCTACATCCTGGATCAGTGAGCTCTCAGAGAAGGCGGTCTGTTATTTGTGTATAACGATTTATTTGGAGTAGACTACGGCCATACAGTAGTAGCCTGTTCGGAGTTGTATAATAAACCATTTGATTCATGAACATAATCCACTGTCATGGACATAATTTTATTCATGATCTATTGAGATCAGTACATTGGTGTCAGAAGTAAAAACTAAACTTGCTAGCTTTCAGCTGACTAACGTTACGGTGGCTAGCTACGTGGATCAGCCGAGAAAAGGGGCTGGAAATGCTTTGTTGTAGTCCGAGAGTGAAGCAGGTGCATGTGCTTGGACGTCGAGGATCTGACTGAAGTGTTTGTAGGTGATCGGGGAGCAAAAGACGAATGGCTGCTTCTTCTGAGGGGACAATTACATTACATTTTCTGGAGCAATTCCTGAGGGGGACACCAATGCGTGCTGTAACACATAGCCTACGTTGTAATATGTTACATGGCTATTGAGGAACCATAATTCCTAACTGGATAATTGATAGGTACAGTAGTTAACTGGAAGGGTTTCCAACTTGTTCAAATGTTTAAATCATAATAATAATAATAATATTATAGCAGTGTTCTTTACCAGTCCAGTCTGTATGCATATATTTACTTACAACCAGCAATATCAAGAAAGGCCAGTAGGTGGCAATGGTACTGTACACTGTATGGGTGTAGTTTTCATAAATATACGAACATGTTGTGATCACATCTAAAAGAATCTCCATTGAGAACCATCACAGTTGGTCTCCGTATTGAATTGACCTTTTCATTGAACTTTTCTGATACATTTATATAGTCATTAAATATGTCCACTGACCTGAGTCTACTACAGCAGCTTTACAAGAACAAAAGTCAAAATAAGTACAGTTCTAAAAGCAAAAATAACTATTTCAATGAAAAACCCAAATAAATCAAACAAAATATCCTTCCAGTCAGTGTCTCAACTCTTCAAACAGCAGCTTATGGACAAGCATGTCACACAAAGTATGCCATTTTAAATAAAATAACATGAAATAAATCATTTGTAAGTGTACTGTCATGTACTAAACAAAATAACAAAAATAAATTACACCAGGGGTTCTCAAACAGGGGTCCATGGACTAGTTGCAAGGGGTCCGTGAAATGAAAAAGTGTAATGAATGTAGTCAGTACCACAAGGTTTCCAGTAACTTTACATATAATATAGACGGGGTAGAGGTCCCTGAGGACCACTTCCCCAAAACCTTGCTGCCTTGCTCCTCAAAAATATGCAGGGGTTCCAGTACCCCAAAAAGTTTGAGAACCACTGCTGTACACACTACTGAACAAAAGAACCAACACATGTTTGCGGGTTTCAATGGATCCAACAAATTGCTGGCAGATATTTTCCCTCTTGAGACGGTCCAGCCTGTCTTTATGTACATTACAGACAACTACACCGTTCAGTCTCTCTTGGTCCATGCTGGCCCGTAACCAAGTCTTTAACCTGCGGAGTGCACTGAAACTCCTCTCAGCCTCACACGAAGACACTGGCACCACAAACAAAATTCTGATCAGCACCTCAACTTGGTCAACCCCCGCACCTCCACTGGAAGCCTCCTGAGGACCTCTGCTGCCTCTCCACTGCTTCTACAGGGGTATTTGTTGTGAAAGAGCGGGAGCTGCACTGAAGGAGAATCTATGTTCTATGTTCAATTCCGGGTACCGATCTAGAGACTCATCCAACTCCCCCGTGAGAAGCTCTATTCTCAACTTTTGCAGGACGTTTAGACTGTCCTTGTCAAAATGGTCGCCAAACTGAACTTCCACACCATCCAACACTTTAAAAAATTCTGCCCTATAGTGATCCACTGCTTTGCCAGCAAATCGTCTTTAGTGTGACTCAATGGATTCAATCAATGTTGTTGCTTTCTCGTACAGTGCAAGGTAGCTTTTGTCATTTCTCTTGCCCCTGAGATGACCGCACACACTCGGCTGTAGCCTGCATACCAGAGACGGTCTGAGTTTCCTTCTGCAGTGAAATGTTTAGACATTCAAGCTCTCCAAGAACAGCAGAGGCAAGTGTGAGGCCCAACACAGTCTTACCTTTGCTGAAGTGCTCGAATAAGCCACTGGCAATTGAAACTGTCTTGCATGCAGTTTTTGCCTCTATCTCCTCTAGGCTGCTTAGTACCATATCATGCTGCCCTAGCACAGCTCTAATAGCAGAATCCCGTACAGTCCAACTGTTGGACATTGGGGTTTCAGGGTGGTCAGATTTGTATCTTTGGACGTGGCAATTGATTCAAACATGCTCTTAAACTTTCCTGACTGGCCATAGAGGATACCTCACTGATGGACCCAGGAAAGGGAATCCCGGATGAGTGGGGAGGCTGAGCAGCCAGCCTGTGTAATCAGATTTACACAGTGTGCTCCACAATGGACATAGAGGGCTAATGGCTGCTGCCTCCTCACAATTGCCTGTGTATTTTCCTGCCATGTTTGAGGCACCATCGTAACTCTGCCCACGTAAGCCAGACATGGGCAAACTGAGCCTCAACAATACATCAGTTGCCACTTTTGCAATGCCCTCGCCTGTTGTCTCCGACACCCTGTATAGCCCAATAAAGGGACAAGGTCATGGTCAACATAACACAGGCAGACACTCTCCTGTTCAGCACCAGAGACATCTTGAGTACCATCAACAATTAATTAAAATTGTACAATCGGAAGAGACCTAACCTGTGACACTGTCCCCTATACTGGTCCTGCCGTGGCTGTGACACTGCCCCCTATACTGGTGCTGCCGTGGCTGTGACACTGTCCCCTATACTGGTGCAGCTGGCAACAAGGTTGACACCTGGTCATGCCGTGGCTGTGCCACTGTCCCCTATACTGGTGCTTCTGGCAACAAGGTTGACACCTGGTCCTGCCGTGGCTGTGCCACTGTCCCCTATACTGGTGCTTCTGGCAACAAGGTTGACACCTGGTCCTGCCGTGGCTGTGCCACTGTCCCCTATACTGGTGCTGCCGTGGCTGTGACACTGTCCCCTATACTGGTGCTGCCGTGGCTGTGACACTGTCCCCTATACTGGTGCTGTCGTGGCTGTGACACTGTCCCCTATACTGGTTCTGCCGTGGCTGTGCCACTGTCCCCTATACTGGTTCTGCCGTGGCTGTGACACTGTCCCCTATACTGGTGCTGCCGTGGCTGTGCCACTGTCCCCTATACTGGTGCAGCTGGAAACAAGGTTGACACCTGGTCCTGCCGTGGCTGTGACACTGTCCTCTGAAGTCTCTCCCTGGCTCTTTCCCTTTCTTCACCCTCACTGCCTCACAGTCTGTCTCCTAGAAAAGAAATAAGGTGTTTGCCGTACTCCTAACTACCGGTACCCAAAACTACACAATTAATCACAACAGCAATACCATTGCCTTAAACAAATCGTAGTTCAGTCACCAGTTTAAGTTGAGAGTGGGGGTATCCATGGCATTTTCCAATTATGTCCCCATTTTACAAGTAAAAAAAAATTGAGAACCTTTCACAATGTTGCCAAAGACTCAACAATCTTACCTGAGACTCCCTGTCTCTGCCAGTCTGTCCCTGCCCACCTGTCCCCAGCTCTGCTGTCTGTGTGCCACCTGTTGCCTGCTCTGCCTAATGACATCATTTCCGTTAGCAGTTACGTACATTGAGTGCCTTTCGGACAGTGGATACGAACCCTCTATTACCTTGCCAGCTAAACTAAAGAACTGGCAGTGGATCAAACCATTGTGAGTGTCTATAATCAGCACAAGTGCTTTCATTGCATATTATTAATATTATTGAAATTACATAGTTATGTTTACAGTGATATATTGGGGGGGACAAATCATATGGGGGGGTCGGTATATATATATATATATATATATATATAGTTTTGTAACAATGTACAAAAGGTTAAAGTACACAAGGGAAAATAAATAAGCATAAATATGGGTTGTATTTAAAATGGTGTTTGTTCTTCCCTGGTTGCCCTTTTCTTGTGGCAACAGGTCACAAATCTTGTTGCTGTGATGGCACACTGTGGAATTTCACCCAGTAGATATGGGATGAAATTGGATTTTCAAATTTCAAATTCTTTGTGGATCTGTGTAATCTGAGGGAAATATGTATCTCTAATATGGTCATACATTGGGCAGGAGGTTAGGAAGTGCAGCTCAGTTTCCACCTCCATTTTGTAGGCAGTGAGCACATGGCTCTCAAGAGAAGACAGGCTATGTCTGTCTACGGCGGCCTTTCTCAATAGCAAGGCTATGCTCACTAAGTCTGTACATAGTCAAAGCTTTCCTTAAGTTTGGGTCAGTCACAGTGGTCAGGTATTCTGCCACTGTGTACTCTCTCTGTTTAGGGCCAAATAGCATTGTAGTTTGCTCTGTTTTTTTGTTAACTACTTGACACATTGGAAAGAATTATCTTTTTACTTTCAAATGATTTGGTTTGGTCTAATTGTGCTGCTGTCCTGGGGCTTTGTGGGGTGTGTTTGTGTACAGAGCCCCATGACCAGCTTGCTTAGGGGACTCTTCTCCAGGTTCATCTCTCTGTAGGTGATGGATTTGTTATGGAACCGCTTCCATTTAGGTGGTTGTAGAATTTAACGGCTCTTTTCTGGAT
>NW_027012412.1:0-19582 GCF_036934945.1 Oncorhynchus masou masou
ACTTATAATCTATCCCTTTACAATCACTGAACTGAAGTGACATGATGGGTTAACAACAATCAGTTGTCACTGATGAAAGAAGAAAGTGAAAGGAAGAGTATCAGGACACACAGGCAAGATTAATGACCACTTCAGCTCTAAACCATCATTCATTACTTTGCTTTGAGAGAGAGAAGTACATCTTAAATGGCACCCCATTCCCTATATATAGTGCACTACTATTCCAGGGTCCTGGTCAAAAACAGTTCACTTACATAGGGAGTATGGTGCCAATTGGGACACAGTCGGAAAGTAATGAAATTAAGGTCAGAGTACCGTGGCCAGCTACGGTACGCTGTCTGCCAGCTATTCCACTGGCCAGATTTATATGATGCGCTGAGAGTGGGGCGACTAGGAGAATGTACTCAGCCTCAGCAAACTGTGAAGTTATTTACTACGAGACTCTGATATCAACCACATTGTACTAGCCCTTTCCTCCAGTCAATGACCAAAAGCACCCTGTAGTTGCCTCATGGGTGGAATGTTAATATTTTTCATAATTTCATAATTGATTAAGACGATTAAAAAACAACAGTGTTTCTATGCCAAAAACGTTTTGTTATATTTTAGCCTTCTGTGATGAAGTGTAATTTTGGGATGCAAACTCAAAATGGAATCCATTTCAACTCTCTATCTGACATGGTGCAGGTGTCTTCTTTTTAAGCCCATAACTGTGTGTGTGAGGTGCATTCTTCTGTTTCTAAGTAGATTTGTTTAAGACTCCCAAGAATCACTGTGTGACCCTGATTTAGCCCACTGCGATAAAAGGTTAATGGTTTTAAACTTGTTTAATGCTTAGCACTCTGAGGTGAGGAGTCTGGCCGGTTCCATATTAATCGAGAAAGACCGCATCAGGTTTCCTATTCAGTTGATGGGTTTGTATTGAAAAGGAGACCGGGGAGATAACTGTAAAGACTTTCTAACTGTAGTGACCATGAACCTCAATTTGTGAGCCTCAAATTCAGGAGAAGATTGATCTATTTAATGAGTTTACTGTAAATATCCTATCCACAAATTAATTGCCTATTAAATGTATTCGGGGTTGAAAAGTGTATTCGATGCATATAAACATTTGAACAGTTATATTATAATGCCATCATGCGTATAGCCCAATTGGTCATAGACTTGAGCAAATGAACACCTCATACGTAGCGCAGTAACGATGATTTAGCTTCCCCGCCATTATTAAAATCGGTTCGAAGCCTACAGTGACATCTTGTGGATACAGATAAGCATGACAGTATAATTAATATATTATTGATAGCTCCCGCCAACATTAGTCTACACTGCCACCCTGTGGACACATATAAACATTAAAATATAACGAAAATATTCTTGACACGGCCGAGGCTGCGGATCCGTATGTAAACTTTACCGTCTCGACTCCTGGATCCCTTTCGCCCAGAGATCTGAATCACGTTATGTGCACGTGTTTCTTTACCTCGACTTTACACACAGATTTTTGTCGTCACCCTCACTCCATATTTCTCACTGTTAATCGTGAAGGATAATTCATCTTCATACGAACCATTTCATCTCAGTCAGTTTCATGGGGATATCCATTTAGATATTATTGTGTTATACAGTGTTGTTTCGAATTATAGACGATGATCGAATTTTATGCTGCCTTCCCAAGTGGGAAGGTGGTAATTACCAGTTGTGAACGGGTAAAAGCAAGTTGGATGCATTCACGTGCTTTGAACTCATTGAGAAATGCCAATGGGCTCCTGAGAGACAAGCTGCGTCAACCATAAATTAAAAGTACAGCTATCAGGTTTACAAACAAATTATAGTGTTCATAAACCGTATTAATAGATTGCTCTTTATAAATAATGTTTTGTTGCATTTAACTCCCATAAATGCCGTTATCCTGGTAATTTTCTTAATATGTGACGTCCGTGTTCAGCACGTGGGAGAAGTCGGAGAACAAGCATTTGAGATGAGCTCCCCACGAGTGATTACCAGTAAGAGGGCCCTTCAACTGTTTTTTCTCTTTCTTTTTAACTTTTTCTTCTTCTTTGAAGAGGTTTAACTGCAGTTGGCCTCCAATAAATGTAACCGCCACCTACTAGACTGGAGTACAACTCCCTTATACTTTGCATGAAAAAATAAATAATCAAATACCCTACAATCTAACACTACACTCAGAAGAAAAAATAACACCACCACCACCCTACTCCACTATTTAAATGTATTTAGTCCTACCTCAGGCCAAGAACCTGAAGGGATGGGACACCACCACTTAACACACCATGTAACTCTTCTGATGTTATGTCTTGCACACCCAAATACCTCTCTGCAGCTGCCACCACAACCTATATGTTCTGTGACTTACGTTCCATCCCTGCAGTACAGTTGATAACCATCGCTATAAACGCAAAAAATCCAATCTTACTGAAACATATATCACTTATTGGTTTATCCCTCTGTACTGGTACAGATCTACTAGTCACACCACTCCTCTCAGGACCCCTCCCTCTGTACTGGTACAGATCTACTAGTCACACCACTCCTCTCAGGACCCCTCCCTCTGTACTGGTACAGATCTACTAGTCACACCACTCCTCTCAGGACCCCTCCCTCTGTACTGGTACAGATCTACTAGTCACACCACTCCTCTCAGGACCCCTCCCTCTGTACTGGTACAGATCTACTAGTCACACCACTCCTCTCAGGACCCCTCCCTCTGTACTGGTACAGATCTACTAGTCACACCACCCCTCTCAGGACCCCTCCCTCTGTACTGGTACAGATCTACTAGTCACACCACCCCTCTCAAGATCCCTCCCTCTGTACTGGTACAGATCTACTAGTCACACCACTCCTCTCAGGACCCCTCCCTCTGTACTGGTACAGATCTACTAGTCACACCACTCCTCTCAGGACCCCTCCCTCTGTACTGGTACAGATCTACTAGTCACACCACTCCTCTCAGGACCCCTCCCTCTGTACTGGTACAGATCTACTAGTCACACCACTCCTCTCAGGACCCCTCCCTCTGTACTGGTACAGATCTACTAGTCACACCACTCCTCTCAGGACCCCTCCCTCTGTACTGGTACAGATCTACTAGTCACACCACTCCTCTCAGGACCCCTCCCTCTGTACTGGTACAGATCTACTAGTCACACCACTCCTCTCAGGACCCCTCCCTCTGTACTGGTACAGATCTACTAGTCACACCACTCCTCTCAGGACCCCTCCCCTCTGTACTGGTACAGATCTACTAGTCACACCACTCCTCTCAGGACCCCTCCCTCTGTACTGGTACAGATCTACTAGTCACACCACTCCTCTCAGGACCCCTCCTCTGTACTGGTACAGATCTACTAGTCACACCACTCCTCTCAGGACCCCTCCCTCTGTACTGGTACAGATCTACTAGTCACACCACTCCTCTCAGGACCCCTCCCTCTGTACTGGTACAGATCTACTAGTCACACCACTCCTCTCAGGACCCCTCCCTCTGTACTGGTACAGATCTACTAGTCACACCACTCCTCTCAGGACCCCTCCCTCTGTACTGGTACAGATCTACTAGTCACACCACTCCTCTCAGGACCCTCCCTCTGTACTGGTACAGATCTACTAGTCACACCACTCCTCTCAGGACCCTCCTCTGTACTGGTACAGATCTACTAGTCACACCACTCCTCTCAGGACCCCTCCCTCTGTACTGGTACAGATCTACTAGTCACACCACTCCTCTCAGGACCCCTCCCTCTGTACTGGTACAGATCTACTAGTCACACCCCTCCTCTCAGGACCCCTCCCTCTGTACTGGTACAGATCTACTAGTCACACCACTCCTCTCAGGACCCCTCCCTCTGTACTGGTACAGATCTACTAGTCACACCACCCCTCTCAGGACCCCTCCCTCTGTACTGGTACAGATCTACTAGTCACACCGCTACTCTCAGGACCCCTCCCTCTGTACTGGTACAGATCTACTAGTCACACCACCTCCTCTCAGGACCCCTCCCTCTGTACTGGTACAGATCTACTAGTCACACCACTCCTCTCAGTCCCTCCCTCTGTACTGGTACAGATCTACTAGTCACACCACTCCTCTCAGGACCCCTCCCTCTGTACTGGTACAGATCTACTAGTCACACCACTCCTCTCAGGACCCATCCCTCTGTACTGGTACAGATCTACTAGTCACACCACTCCTCTCAGGACCCCTCCCTCTGTACTGGTACAGATCTACTAGTCACACCACTCCTCTCAGGACCCCTCCTCTGTACTGGTACAGATCTACTAGTCACACCACTCCTCTCAGGACCCCTCCCTCTGTACTGGTACAGATCTACTAGTCACACCACTCCTCTCAGGACCCCTCCCTCTGTACTGGTACAGATCTACTAGTCACACCACTCCTCTCAGGACCCCTCCCTCTGTACTGGTACAGATCTACTAGTCACACCACTCCTCTCAGGACCCCTCCCTCTGTACTGGTACAGATCTACTAGTCACACCACTCCTCTCAGGACCCCTCCCTCTGTACTGGTACAGATCTACTAGTCACACCACTCCTCTCAGGACCCCTCCTCTGTACTGGTACAGATCTACTAGTCACACCACTCCTCTCAGGACCCCTCCCTCTGTACTGGTACAGATCTACTAGTCACACCACTCCTCTCAGGACCCCTCCCTCTGTACTGGTACAGATCTACTAGTCACACCACTCCTCTCAGGACCCCTCCCTCTGTACTGGTACAGATCTACTAGTCACACCACTCCTCTCAGGACCCCTCCCTCTGTACTGGTACAGATCTACTAGTCACACCACTCCTCTCAGGACCCCTCCCTCTGTACTGGTACAGATCTACGAGTCACACCACTCCTCCTCAGGACCCCTCCCTCTGTACTGGTACAGATCTACTAGTCACACCACTCCTCTCAGGACCCCTCCCTCTGTACTGGTACAGATCTACTAGTCACACCACTCCTCTCAGGACCCCTCCCTCTGTACTGGTACAGATCTACTAGTCACACCACTCCTCTCAGGACCCCTCCCTCTGTACTGGTACAGATCTACTAGTCACACCACCTCTCAGGACCCCTCCCTCTGTACTGGTACAGATCTACTAGTCACACCACCCCTCTCAGGACCCCTCCCTCTGTACTGGTACAGATCTACTAGTCACACCACTCCTCTCAGGACCCCTCCTCTGTACTGGTACAGATCTACTAGTCACACCACTCCTCTCAGGACCCCTCCCTCTGTACTGGTACAGATCTACTAGTCACACCACTCCTCTCAGGACCCCTCCCTCTGTACTGGTACAGATCTACTAGTCACACCACTCCTCTCAGGACCCCTCCCTCTGTACTGGTACAGATCTACTAGTCACACCACTCCTCTCAGGACCCCTCCCTCTGTACTGGTACAGATCTACTAGTCACACCACTCCTCTCAGGACCCCTCCCTCTGTACTGGTACAGATCTACTAGTCACACCACTCCTCTCAGGACCCCTCCCTCTGTACTGGTACAGATCTACTAGTCACACCACTCCTCTCAGGACCCCTCCCTCTGTACTGGTACAGATCTACTAGTCACACCACTCTTCTCAGGACCCCTCCCTCTGTACTGGTACAGATCTACTAGTCACACCACTCCTCTCAGGACCCCTCCCTCTGTACTGGTACAGATCTACTAGTCACACCACCCCTCTCAAGACCCCTCCCTCTGTACTGGTACAGATCTACTAGTCACACCACTCCTCTCAGGACCCCTCCCTCTGTACTGGTACAGATCTACTAGTCACACCACCCCTCTCAAGACCCCTCCCTCTGTACTGGTACAGATCTACTAGTCACACCACTCCTCTCAGGACCCCTCCCTCTGTACTGGTACAGATCTACTAGTCACACCACTCCTCTCAGGATCCCTCCCTCTGTACTGGTACAGATCTACTAGTCACACCACTCCTCTCAGGACCCCTCCCTCTGTACTGGTACAGATCTACTAGTCACACCACTCCTCTCAGGACCCCTCCCTCTGTACTGGTACAGATCTACTAGTCACACCACTCCTCTCAGGACCCCTCCCTCTGTACTGGTACAGATCTACTAGTCACACCACTCTTCTCAGGACCCCCTCCCTCTGTACTGGTACAGATCTACTAGTCACACCACTCCTCTCAGGACCCCTCCCTCTGTACTGGTACAGATCTACTAGTCACACCACTCTTCTCAGGACCCCTCCCTCTGTACTGGTACAGATCTACAGTCACACCACTCTTCTCAGGACCCCTCCTCTGTACTGGTACAGATCTACTAGTCACACCACCCCTCTCAAGATCCCTCCCTCTGTACTGGTACAGATCTACTAGTCACACCACCCCTCTCAGGACCCCTCCCTCTGTACTGGTACAGATCTACTAGTCACACCACCCCTCTCAGGACCCCTCCCTCTGTACTGGTACAGATCTACTAGTCACACCACTCCTCTCAGGATCCCTCCCTCTGTACTGGTACAGATCTACTAGTCACACCACTCCTCTCAGGACCCCTCCCTCTGTACTGGTACAGATCTACTAGTCACACCACTCCTCTCAGGACCCCTCCCTCTGTACTGGTACAGATCTACTAGTCACACCACCCCTCTCAGGACCCCTCCCTCTGTACTGGTACAGATCTACTAGTCACACCACTCCTCTCAGGACCCCTCCCTCTGTACTGGCACAGATCTACTAGTCACACCACTCCTCTCAGGACCCCTCCCTCTGTACTGGTACAGATCTACTAGTCACACCACTCCTCTCAGGACCCCTCCCTCTGTACTGGTACAGATCTACTAGTCACACCACTCCTCTCAGGACCCCTCCCTCTGTACTGGTACAGATCTACTAGTCACACCACCCCTCTCAGGACCCCTCCTCTGTACTGGTACAGATCTACTAGTCACACCACCCCTCTCAAGACCCCTCCTCTGTACTGGTACAGATCTACTAGTCACACCACTCTTCTCAGGACCCCTCTCTGGTACCTACTGTCACACCACCCCCTCTCAGGCTGTACAGATCTACTAGTCACACCACTCCTCTCAGGGACCCTCCCTCTGTACTGGTACAGATCTACTAGTCACACCACCCCTCTCAGGACCCCTCCCTCTGTACTGGTACAGATCTACTAGTCACACCACCCTCTCAGGACCCCTCCCTCTGTACTGGTACAGATCTACTAGTCACACCACCCTCTCAGGACCCCTCCCTCTGTAATGGTACAGATCTACTAGTCACACCACCACTCAGGACCCCCCTCCTCTGTACTGGTACAGATCTACCAGTCACACCACTCCTCTCAGGACCCCTCCTCTGTACTGTACAGATCTACTAGTCACACCACTCCTCTCAGGACCCCTCCCTCTGTACTGGTACAGATCTACTAGTCACACCACTTCTCCTCAGGACCCCTCCCTCTGTACTGGTACAGATCTACTAGTCACACCACTCCTCTCAGGACCCCTCCCTCTGTACTTGGTACAGATCTATCTAGTCCACCACTCCTCCTCAGGACCCTCCCCTCTGTACTGGTACAGATCTACTAGTCACACCACTCTTCTCAGGACCCCTCCTCTGTACTGGTACAGACTACTAGTCACACCACTCCTCTCAGGACCTCCTCTGTACTGGTACAGATCTACTAGTCACACCACGCAGGACCCCTCCTCTGTACTGGTACAGATCTACTAGTCACACCACTCCTCTCAGACCCCTCCTCTGTACTGGTACAGATCTATTTCTAGGTCACACCCACCACCTCAGGACCCTCTCCCTCTGTACTGCGTTAGATCTACTAGTCACACCACTCCTCTCCAGGACCCTCCCCTCTGTACTGGTACAGATCTACTAGTCACACCACTCCTCTCAGGACCCCCCTCCCTCTGTACTGGTACAGATCTACTAGTCACACCACTCCTCTCAGGATCTCTCCTCTGTACTGGTACAGATCTACTGGTCACACCACCCCACGAGGACCCTCCTCTGTACTGGTACAGATCTACTAGTCACACCACTCCTCTCAGGACCTCCCTTTGTACTCGTGTACAGATCTACTAGTCACACCACCCTCTCAGGACCCCTCCTCTGTACTGGTACAGATCTACTAGTCACACCACTCCTCTCAGGGACCCTTCCCTCTGTACTGGTACAGATCTACTAGTCACACCACCCCTCAGGACCCCTCCCTGTACTGGTACAGATCTACTAGTCACACCACTCCTCTCAGGACCCTCCCTCTCTGTACTGGTACAGATCTACTAGTCACACCACTCCTCTCAGGACCCCTCCCTCTGTACTGGTACAGATCTACTAGTCACACCACTCCACTCAGGACCCCTCCTCTGTACTGGTACAGATCTACTAGTCACACCACTCCTCTCAGGACCCTCCCTCTGTACTGGTACAGATCTACTAGTCACACCACCTCTCAGGACCCCTCCTCTGTACTGGTACAGATCTAGTACAGATCTGTACTAGTCACACCACTCCTCCTTCAGACCCCTCCCCTCTACAGATCTACTGTCACCCCTCTCAGGATCTACTAGTCACACCACCCCTCTCAGGACCCCTCCCCTCTGTACTGGTACAGATCTACTAGTCACACCACCCTCCAGGACCTCCTGTACTGGTACAGATCTACTAGTCACACCACTCCTCTCAGGACCCCCTCCTCTGTACTGGTACAGATCTACAGTCACACCACTGTCCTCTCCCTCTGTACTGGTACAGATCTACTAGTCACAATTCACTCCTCTCAGGACCCCCCTCCTCTGTACTGGTACAGATCTACTAGTCACACCACTCCTCTCAGGACCCCTCCCTCTGTACTGGTACAGATCTACTAGTCACACCACTCCTCTCAGGACCCCTCCCTCTGTACTGGTACAGATCTACTAGTCACACCACCCCTCGCAGGACTTCTCCCTCTGTACTGGTACAGATCTACTAGTCACACCACTCCTTAAGGGACCTCCTCTGTACTGGTACAGATCTACTAGTCACACCACTCCTCTCAGGACCCCTCCCTCTGTACTGGTACAGATCTACTAGTCACACCACTCCTCTCAGGACCTCCCTTGTACTGGTACAGATCTACTAGTCACACCACTCTTCTCAGGGACCCCTCCCTCTGTACTGGTACAGATCTACTAGTCACACCACTCCTCTCAGGACCCTTCCTCTGTACTGGTACAGATCTACTAGTCACACCACTCTTCTCAGACCCCTTCCGTACCGGGTACAGACCCTCCTAGGACCCTCCCTCTGTACTGGTACAGATCTACTAGTCACACCACTCCTCTCAGGACCCCTCCCTCTGTACTGGTAAGACCTAACTAGTCACACCACTCTTCTCAGGGACCCCTCCCTCTGTACTGGTACAGATCTACTAGTCACACCACTTCTCAGGACCCTCCCTCTGTACTGGTACAGATCTACTAGTCACACCACCTCTCAGGACCCTCCTCTGTACTGGTACAGATCTACTAGTCACACCACCCCTCTCAGGACCCCTCCCTCTGTACTGGTACAGATCTACTAGTCACACCACCCCTCAGGACCCCTCCTCCTCTGTACTGGTACAGATCTACTAGTCACACCACTCCTCTCAGGACCCCCCTCCTCTGTACTGGTACAGATCTACTAGTCACACCACCTCAGGATCTCTCCCTCTGTACTGGTACAGATCTACTAGTCACACCACTCCTCTCAGGACCCCTCCCTCTGTACTGGTACAGATCTACTAGTCACACCACCCCTCTCAGGACCCCTCCTCTGTACTGGTACAGATCTACTAGTCACACCACTCCTCCTCAGGACCCCTCCCTCTGTACTGGTACAGATCTACTAGTCACACCACACTTCTCAGGACCCCTCCCTCTGTACTGGTACAGATCTACTAGTCACACCACTCCTCCTCTGTACTCAGGACCCCTCCCTCTGTACTGGTACAGATCTACTAGTCACACCACTCCTCTCAGGACCCCTCCCTCTGTACTGGTACAGATCTACTAGTCACACCACTCCTCTCAGACCCCCTCCTCTGTACCTGGTACAGATCTACTAGTCACACCACTTCTCTCAGGACCCCTCCCTCTGTACTGGTACAGATCTACTAGTCACACCACTCCTCTGGTACAGGACCCCTCCCTCTGTACTGGTACAGATCTACTAGTCACACCACTCCTCTCAGGACCCCTCCCTTTGTACTGGTACAGATCTACGAGTCACACCACTCTTCTCAGGACCCCTCCTCTGTACTGGCACAGATCTACTAGTCACACCACCCCACTCAGGACCCTTCCCTCTGTACTGGTACAGATCTACTAGTCACACCACTCCTCTCAGGACCCCTCCCTCTGTACTGGTACAGATCTACCAGTCACACCACTCCTCTCAGGACCCTCCTCTGTACTGGTACAGATCTACTAGTCACACCACTCCTCTCAGGACCCCTCCCCTCTGTACTGGTACAGATCTACTAGTCACACCACTCTTCTCAGGACCCCTCCTCTGTACTGGTACAGATCTACAGTCACACCACTCTTCTCAGGACCCCCTCCCTCTGTACTGGTACAGATCTACTAGTCACACCACTCCCTCTCAGGACCCCTCCCTCTGTACTGGTACAGATCTACTAGTCACACCACCCTCCTCAGGGACCCCTCCCTCTGTACTGGTACAGATCTAATAGTCACACCCCTTCTCAGACCCCTCCTCTGTACTGGGTAACAGATCTACTAGACTCCTCTCAGGACCTCTCTGTACTGGTACAGATCTACTAGTCACACCACCCCTCTCAGGACCCCTCCTCTGTACTGGTACAGATCTACTAGTCACACCACCCTCTCAGGACCCCTCCCTCTGTACTGGTACAGATCTACTAGTCACACCACTCCTCTCAGGACCCCTCCCTCTGTACTGGTACAGATCTACTAGTCACACCACTCCTCTCAGTCCCTCCCCTCTGTACTGGTACAGATCTACTAGTCACACCACTCCTCTCAGGACCCCTCCCTCTGTACTGGTTAGATCTACTAGTCACACCACCCCACGCAGGGACCCCTCCCTCTGTACTGGTACAGATCTACTAGTCACACCACTCCTCTCAGACCCCTCCTCTGTACTGGTACAGATCTACTAGTCACACCACCCCTTCAGGACCCTCCTCTGTACTGGTACAGATCTACTAGTCACACCACTCCTCTCAGGACCCCTCCTCTGTACTGGTACAGATCTACTAGTCACACCACTCCTCTCAGGACCCCTCCTGTACTGGTACAGATCTACTAGTCACACCACTCCTCTCAGGACCCCTCCCTCTGTACTGGTACAGATCTACTAGTCACACCACTCCTCTCAGGACCCCTCCCTCTGTACTGGTACAGATCTACTAGATCACCACCACTCTCTGTACTCAGATCTACTAGTCACACCACCCCTCCCTCTGTACTGGTACAGATCTACTAGTCACACCACTCTTCTCAGGACCCCTCCCTCTGTACTGGTACAGATCTACTAGTCACACCACTCCACTCTCAGGACCCCTCCCTCTGTACTGGTACAGATCTACTAGTCACACCACTCTTCCAGGACCCCTCCCTCTGTACTGGTACAGATCTACTAGTCACAACACTCCTCTCAGGACCCCCTCCTCTGTACCTGGTACAGATCTACTAGTCATACCACTCCTCTCAGGACCCCTCCCTCTGTACTGGCACAGATCTACTAGTCACACCACCCCCTCTCCAGGACCCCTCCCTCTGTACTGGTACAGATCTACTAGTCACACCACTCCTCTCAGGACCCCTCCCTCTGTACTGGTACAGATCTACTAGTCACACCACTCCTCTCAGGACCCCTCCTCTGTACTGGTACAGATCTACTAGTCACACCATATCTCAGGACCCCTCCCTCTGTACTGGTACAGATCTACTAGTCACACCACCCTCCCCAGGACCCCTCCCTCTGTACTGGTACAGATCTACTAGTCACACCACTCCTCTCAGGTCCCTCCCTCTGTACTGGTACAGATCTACTAGTCACACCACTCCTCTCAGGACCCCTCCCTCTGTACTGGTACAGATCTACTAGTCACACAGATCACCCGTCCCTCCACTCCTCTCAGGACCCCTCCCTCTGTACTGGTACAGATCTACTAGTCACACCACTCCTCTCAGGACCCCTCCCTCTCTGTACTGGTACAGATCTACTAGTCACACCACTCCTCTCAGGACCCTCCCTCTGTACTGGTACAGATCTACTAGTCACACCACTCCTCTCAGGACCCTCCTCTGTACTGGTACAGATCTACTAGTCACACCACTCCTCTCAGGACCCCTCCCTCTGTACTGGTACAGATCTACTAGTCACACCACTCTTCTCAGGACCCCTCCCTCTGTACTGGTACAGATCTACTAGTCACACCACTCTCTCAGGACCCTCCTCTGTACTGGTACAGATCTACTAGTCACACCACTCTTCTCAGGACCCCTCCTCTGTACTGGTACAGATCTACTAGTCACACCACTCTTCCTCAGGACCCCTCCTCTGTACTGGTACAGATCTACTAGTCACACCACTCTTCTCAGGACCCCTCCCTCTGTACTGGTACAGATCTACTAGTCACACCACCCCTCTCAGGACCCCTCCCTCTGTACTGGTACAGATCTACTAGTCACACCACTCCTCTCAGGACCCCTCCCTCTGTACTGGTACAGATCTACTAGTCACACCACTCCTCTCAGGACCCCCCCTCTGTACTGGTACAGATCTACTAGGTCACACCACTCCTCTCAGGACCCCTCCCTCTGTACTGGTACAGATCTACGAGTCACACCACTCTTCTCAGGACCCTCCCTCTGTACTGGCAGATCTACTAGTCACACCACTCCTCTCAGGGACCCCTCCCTCTGTACTGGTACAGATCTACTAGTCACACCACTCTTCTCAGGACCCCTCCCTCTGTACTGGTACAGATCTACTAGTCACACCACCTCCACTGGTACAGGACCCTCCTCTGTACTGGTACAGATCTACCGAATCACACTACTCCCCTCTCAGGACCCCTCCCTCTGTACTGGTACAGATCTACTAGTCACACCACCCCTCTCAGGACCCCTCCTCTGTACTGGTACAGATCTACTAGTCACACCACTCCTCTCAGGACCCCTCCCTCTGTACTGGTACAGATCTACTAGTCACACCACTCTTCTCAGGACCCCTCCCTCTGTACTGGTACAGATCTACCCCTAGTCACACCACTCCTCTCAGGACCCCTCCCTCTGTACTGGTACAGATCTACTAGTCACACCACTCCTCTCAGGACCCCTCCCTCTGTACTGGTACAGATCTACTAGTCACACCACTCTTCTCAGGACCCCCTCCCTCTGTACTGGTACAGATCTACTAGTCACACCCACTCTTCTCAGGACCCCTCCCTCTGTACTGGTACAGATCACTAGTCACACCACTCCTCTCAGGACCCCTCCCTCTGTACTGGTACAGATCTACTAGTCACACCACTCCTCTCAGGACCCTCCCTCTGTACTGGTACAGATCTACTGAATCACACCACCCCTCTCAGTCCCTCCCTCTGTACTGGTACAGATCTACTAGTCCCTTCACACCACTCCCTCTCAGGACCCCTCCCCTCTGTACTGGTACAGATCTACTCAGTCCCTCCCTCTGTCACACCACTCCTCTCAGGACCCCTCCTCTGTACTGGTACAGATCTACTAGTCACACCACTCCTCTCAGGACCCCTCCCTCTGTACTGGTACAGATCTACTAGGTCCACACCACCCCTCTCAGGACCCCTCCCTCTGTACTGGTACAGATCTACTAGTCACACCACACTTCTCAGGACCCCTCCCTCTGTACTGGTACAGATCTACTAGTCACACCACTCCTCTCAGGACCCCTCCTCTGTACTGGTACAGATCTACTAGTCACACCACTCTTCTCAGGACCCCTCCCTCTGTACTGGTACAGATCTACTAGTCACACCCCTCCTCTCAGTCCCTCCCTCTGTACTGGTACAGATCTACTAGTCACACCACCCCTCTCAGGACCCCTCCCTCTGTACTGGTACAGATCTACTAGTCACACCACTCCTCTCAGGACCCCTCCCTCTGTACTGGTACAGATCTACTAGTCACACCACTCTTCTCAGGACCCCTCCCTCTGTACTGGTACAGATCTACTAGTCACACCACTCCTCTCAGGACCCCTCCCTCTGTACTGGTACAGATCTACTAGTCACACCACCCCTCTCAGGACCCCTCCCTCTGTACTGTTACAGATCTACTAGTCACACCACTCCTCTCAGGACCCCTCCCTCTGTACTGGTACAGATCTACTAGTCACACCACCCCACGCAGGACCCCTCCCTCTGTACTGGTACAGATCTACTAGTCACACCACTCCTCTCAGGACCCCCTCCCTCTGTACTGGTACAGATCTACTAGTCACACCACTCCTCTCAGGACCCCTCCCTCTGTACTGGTACAGATCTACTAGTCACACCACTCCTCTCAGGACCCCTCCCTCTGTACTGGTACAGATCTACTATCACACCACTCCTCTCAGGACCCCTCCCTCTGTACTGGTACAGATCTACTAGTCACACCACTCTTCTCAGGACCCCTCCCTCTGTACTGGTACAGATCTACTAGTCACACCACTCCTCTCAGGACCCCTCCCTCTGTACTGGTACAGATCTACTCAGGAGTCACACCACTCCTTCTCAGGACCCCTCCCTCTGTACTGGTACAGATCTACTAGTCACACCACTCCTCTCAGGACCCCTCCCCTCTGTACTGGTACAGATCTACGAGTCACACCACTCTTCTCCAGGACCCCTCCCTCTGTACTGGTACAGATCTACTAGTCACACACCACTCTCTCTCAGGACCCCTCCCTCTGTACTGGTACAGATCTACTAGTCACACCACTCCTCTCAGGACCCCTCCCTCTGTACTGGTACAGATCTACTAGTCACACCACCCCTCTCAGGACCCCTCCTCTGTACTGGTACAGATCTACTAGTCACACCACTCTTCTCAAGACCCCTCCCTCTGTACTGGTACAGATCTACAGTCACACCCACTCCTCTCAGGACCCCTCCCTCTGTACTGGTACAGATCTACTAGTCACACCACTCCTCCCAGGACCCCTCCCTCTGTACTGGTACAGATCTACTAGTCACACCACCCCCTCTCAGGACCCCTCCCTCTGTACTGGTACAGATCTACTAGTCACACCACTCCTCTCCAGGACCCCTCCCTCTGTACTGGTACAGATCTACTATCACACCACTCCTCTCAGGACCCCTCCCTCTGTACTGGTACAGATCTACTAGTCAGCACCACTCCTCTCAGGACCCCTCCCTCTGTACTGGTACAGATCTACTAGTCACACCACCCCTCTCAGGACCCCTCCCTCTGTACTGGTACAGATCTACTAGTCACACCACTCCTCTCAGGACCCCTCCCTCTGTACTGGTACAGATCTACTAGTCACACCACTCCTCTCAGGACCCCTCCCTCTGTACTGGTACAGATCTACTAGTCACACCACTCCTCTCAGGACCCCTCCTCTGTACTGGTACAGATCTACTAGTCACACCACCCCCACGCAGGACCCCTCTCCCTCTGTACTGGTACAGATCTACTAGTCACACCACTCCTCTCAGGACCCCTCCCTCTGTACTGGTACAGATCTACTAGTCACACCACCCCACGCAGGACCCCTCTCCCTCTGTACTGGTACAGATCTACTAGTCACACCACTCCTCTCAGAACCCCTCCCTCTGTACTGGTACAGATCTACTAGTCACACCACACTTCTCAGTACCCCTCCCTCTGTACTGGTACAGATCTACTAGTCACACCACTCCTCTCAGGACCCCTCCCTCTGTACTGGTACAGATCTACTAGTCACACCACACTTCTCAGGACCCCTCCCTCTGTACTGGTACAGATCTACTAGTCACACCACTCTCAGGACCCCTCCCTCTGTACTGGTACAGATCTACTAGTCACACCACTCTTCTCAGGACCCCTCCCTCTGTACTGGTACAGATCTACTAGTCACACCACTCCTCTCAGGTCCCTCCTCTGTACTGGTACAGATCTACTAGTCACACCACTCTTCTCAGGACCCCTCCCTCTGTACTGGTACAGATCTACTAGTCACACCACTCCTCTCAGTCCCCCTCCCTCTGTACTGGTACAGATCTACTAGTCACACCACTCTTCTCAGGACCCCTCCCTCTGTACTGGTACAGATCTACTAGTCACACCACTCCTCTCAGGACCCCTCCCTCTGTACTGGTACAGATCTACTAGTCACACCACTCTTCTCAGGACCCCTCCCTCTGTACTGGTACAGATCTACCAGTCACACCACTCCTCTCAGGACCCCTCCCTCTGTACTGGTACAGATCTACTAGTCACACCACCCCACGTCACACCACTCCTCTCAGGACCCCTCCCTCTGTACTGGTACAGATCTACTAGTCACACCACTCCTCTCAGGACCCCTCCCTCTGTACTGGTACAGATCTACTAGTCACACCACTCCTCTCAGGACCCCTCCCTCTGTACTGGTACAGATCTACTAGTCACACCACTCCTCTCAGGACCCCTCCCTCTGTACTGGTACAGATCTACTAGTCACACCACTCCTCTCAGGACCCCTCCCTCTGTACTGGTACAGATCTACTAGTCACACCACTCCTCTCAGGACCCCTCCCTCTGTACTGGTACAGATCTACTAGTCACACCACTCTTCTCAGGACCCCCTCCCCTCTGTACTGGTACAGATCTACTAGTCACACCACTCCTCTCAGGACCCCTCCCTCTGTACTGGTACAGATCCACGCCTAGTCACACCACTCTTCTCAGGACCCCCTCCCTCTGTACTGGTACAGATCTACGAGTCACACCACTCTTCTCAGGACCTCCCCTGTACTGGTACAGATCTACTAGTCACACCACTCCTCTCAGGACCCCTCCTCTGTACTGGTACAGATCTACTAGTCACACCATTCTTCTCAGGACCCCTCCCTCTGTACTGGTACAGATCTACTAGTCACACCACTCCTCTCAGGACCCCTCCCTCTGTCACTGGTACAGATCTACTAGTCACACCACTCCTCTCAGGACCTCTGCATACTTCTCACCTAGTAGGAACCTCCCTTCTACACTGCTGCCACACGTACATTTTTGTTTTTGTAAATTTAAAACAATGTAAGAACACATTATTTACAATGACGGCCCACCAAAAGGCAAAAGGGCTCCTGTGGGAACAGGGGCTCTGGGATTAAAACATTAAATACAAATATAGGACAAAACAAACATCATGACAAGAGAGACACCACAACATTATATAAGGAGAGACCTCAGACAACGACTTAGCATGGCAGCAACACATGACAGCACAGCACGGTGGCAACACAACATGACAACAACACGGTAGCAACACAACATGACAACAACACGGTAGCAACACAACATGACAACAACATCATGGTAGCAACACAACATGACAACAACATGGTAGCAACACAACATGACAACAACATGGTAGCAACACAACATGACAACAACATGGTAGCAACATGACAACAACATGGTAGCAACACATGACAACACAGCACGGTAGCAACACAACATGACAACAACATGGTAGCAACACATGACAACAACATGGTAGCAAACACATGACAACACAGCACGGTAGCAACACAACATGACAACAACATGGTAGCAACACAACATTACATTTACATTTACATTTAAGTCATTTAGCAGACGCTCTTATCCAGAGGCGACTTACAAATTGGTGAATTCACCTTCTGACATCAGTGGAACAGCCACTTTACAATAGTGCATCTAAATCATTTAAGGGGGGGGTGAGAAGGATTACTTTATCCTATCCTAGGTATTCCTTGAAGAGGTGGGGTTTCAGGTGTCTCCGGAAGGTGGTGATTGACTCCGCTGTCCTGGCGTCGTGAGGGAGTTTGTTCCACCATTGGGGGGCCAGAGCCGCGAACAGTTTTGACTGGGCTGAGCGGGAACTGTACTTCCTCAGTGGTAGGGAGGCGAGCAGGCCAGAGGTGGATGAACGCAGTGCCCTTGGTTTGGGTGTAGGGCCTGATCAGAGCCTGGAGGTACTGCGGTGCCGTTCCCCTCACAGCTCCGTAGGCAAGCACCATGGTCTTGTAGCGGATGCGAGCTTCAACTGGAAGCCAGTGGAGAGAGCGGAGGAGCGGGGTGACGTGAGAGAACTTGGGAAGGTTGAACACCAGACGGGCTGCGGCGTTCTGGATGAGTTGTAGGGGTTTAATGGCACAGGCAGGGAGCCCAGCCAACAGCGAGTTGCAGTAATCCAGACGGGAGATGACAAGTGCCTGGATTAGGACCTGCGCCGCTTCCTGTGTGAGGCAGGGTCGTACTCTGCGGATGTTGTAGAGCATAAACCTACAGGAACGGGCCACCGCCTTGATGTTAGTTGAGAACGACAGGGTGTTGTCCAGGATCACGCCAAGGTTCTTAGCGCTCTGGGAGGAGGACACAATGGAGTTGTCAACCGTGATGGCGAGATCATGGAACGGGCAGTCCTTCCCCGGGAGGAAGAGCAGCTCCGTCTTGCCGAGGTTCAGCTTGAGGTGGTGATCCGTCATCCACACTGATATGTCTGCCAGACATGCAGAATGCGGTCGCCACCTGGTCATCAGAAGGGGAAGGAGAAGATTAATTGTGTGTCGTCTGCATAGCAATGATAGGAGAGACCATGTGAGTTATGACAGAGCCAAGTGACTTGGTGTATAGCGAGAATAGGAGAGGGCCTAGAACAGAGCCCTGGGGGACACCAGTGGTGAGAGCGCGTGGCGAGGAGACAGATTCTCGCCACGCCACCTGGTAGGAGCGACCTGTCAGGTAGGACGCAATCAAGCGTGGGCCGCCGAGAGATGCCCAGCTCGGAGAGGGTGGAAGGAGGATCTGATGGTTCACAGTATCGAAGGCAGCCGATAGGTCTAGAAGGGATGAGAGCAGAGGGAGAGGGAGTTAGCTTAGCAGTCACGAAAGTGCCTCTGATGATACAGAGAAGAGCAGAGTCTCAGTTGAATGACTAGTCTTGAAACCTGACTGATTTGGATCAAGAAGGTCATTCTGAGAGAGATAGCGGGAGAGCTGGCCAAGGACGGCACGTTCAAGAGTTTTGGAGAGAAAAGAAAGAAGGGATACTGGTCTGTAGTTGTTGACATCGGAGGGATCGAGTGTAGGTTTTTTCAGAAGGGGTGCAACTCTCGCTCTCTTGAAGACGGAAGGGACGTAGCCAGCGGTCAGGGATGAGTTGATGACATGTCAACAACATGGTAGCAACACAACATGACAACAACACGGTAGCAACACAACATGACAACAACATGGTAGCAACACAACATGACAACAACACGGTAGCAACACAACATGACAACAACATGGTAGCAACACAACATGACAACAACATGGTAGCAACACAACA
>NW_027012413.1:0-19575 GCF_036934945.1 Oncorhynchus masou masou
TCATATCACACAGCCCTCATATCAACTCATATCACATAACCCTCATATCAACTCATATCACATAACCCTCATGTCAACTCATATCACATAACCCTCATGTCAACTCATATCACACAGCCCTCATATCAACTCATATCACATAACCCTCATGTCAACTCATATCACATAACCCTCATATCAACTCATATCACATAGCCCTCATATCATCTCATATCACACAGCCCTCATGTCAACTCATATCACATAACCCTCATGTCAACTCATATCACACAGCCCTCATATCAACTCATATAACACAGCCCTCATATCAACTCATATCAGACAGCCCCTCATATCAACTCATATCACATAACCCTCTTTTCAACTCATATCACACAGCCCTCATATCATCTCATATCACACAGCCCTCATGTCAACTCATATCACATAACCCTCATGTCAACTCATATCACATAACCCTCATATCAACTCATATCACACAGCCCTCATGTCAACTCATATCACACAGCCCTCATATCAACTCATATCACACAGCCCTCATGTCAACTCATATCACATAGCCCTCATGTCAACTCATATCACACAGCCCTCATGTCAACTCATATCATATAAACCTCATTCAAAACTGTCAGTTCCTCATTTTGAATCATGTCACATTCAAATCACGCAACTACTTGCATCACATCGAACTTCATCCAAATCTTTTCGATCCCTCGAGCACGTTTGTATGGTCATTCCCAGTCAAGTCTGTCACTGTACTCTTCCCTGCCTTACTGATGAATCTAACAGTCACATCATATGACCTGACACTAATGTCATGTGAAGAAACAGTGTGAGGCTCGCCAGACTAGCTCTGTCTCTCTGTGGATGAATGTCAGCTGGCATCATGTTGACGTGCTAATCAAACATACTACAGAGAAGATGGAGCCATTCACATCTCACATCTAGGCCTTGTGGCAATTCACCCAGTAGACCAGTGGTCACTAACCTTTACTGAGTCAAGATCACTTTCTGAGTCAAAATGCAAGCCGAGATCTATAGCTCAGATTAAAAATTTTAAAAAGCATGACGTTAGTCTATGTATGCAACATTAACCAATTAAAAACAGCTCTGTGGCAATGAGGCTACTAGGGTGAGGCACATGGGCTACTAACAGCTTACTACACAACAAACACTTAGTATTACTTTCTTAGCTACAGTACACATATCTCCCTGGTATATTGCATAATTTATGCAGTAGCACACAAGACATTTTTGGACTCACCTTGTTGTGCTGTGCGCATTTGAACAGGAAGGTGGCGTTGCAGTCCTTTGTGGGCAAAGTTTGTCATCAAAATCTGGCATTCTCTGGATTTATGGTGCTCTCGAGACAACTGGGAACTTGGAATAAAACAAGGTCAAATCCTGATGACGTCAGTGATCTTCAGGTCACAGCTCTAGGAATATGCTCGAGTTCCCAAGATGGATGACCGTTCAAAACATATTTTCCCAGTCGGATCTAGTTTTTTCCAGAGTTGTCTTGAACTCATTGAAGTCCGATTTCTCAGTCCCGTGTTAACAGTTGTTCTGAGCGCGGCAGAAATCATGCTGGATTGACAGCATGGACATTGTTGAATGTTTATCATTTAAACTTTGAAAAGACAGACTTAAACCCAGACTTGGGACCACACACCCATTTCACTGAATTGCAGGCTAGTTATTGCTTTGCAATGCTTGCAGTTAGCCACTGATTCCCTCCAAACCACTCATTGTTGAATTTGTGATTTCCAACTTGTTGTGTTTTGTTTATAGCCAATGGCCGATGAGCACAGATACATTTTATCTATAATTTATTTTCATAATTTGTTTTCATATGACAAGGATTAAAAATTATTTGCCAGGAGATTGTTGACTTGATTCATGATGATGACTGATAGCCAAGATTTTTCAGATCAGTCCACTCAAAGCTACTGTAGACATAACGTGATTTGACGTTGTTTTATCTGTGGTCAATTTATTTTTTTATTAATTTTATTTCACCCTTAATTAACCAGGTAGGCTAGTTGAGAACAAGTTCTTATTTACAACTGCGACCTGTCCAAAAAAGCAAAGCAGTGCGACAACTAATTAACTAGGAAGTCGGGGCACCAAGGAAAAATATTCAGATTACAAAGTTATAATTTCCTAAAATAACTTTTCAGATATTTTATCTGATCAATTAGTCTTCAAATTAATTAATTATTTACTTTACCTCAAGTTAGTCTCTTTCCAAACGAACCCAGTCTTCACTATGAGTCATCCATAAATCAATTGTCTTAAATCATTTATTTATTACTAACTAAGTAATTCACAGAAATTCATAAACAAACAAACAAACAAGGTAAATGTGGTTACATGAAATGCATGGCGGCTTGTTAGACAAAAGGGGAAGTGGGGGTCGACTACGAAGTCACTACAGAGTGATAATTATAACAATTGAAATGCTAATCCTTTGCACAGGTACGCTCAACAACAGAAAAACATGGTCTGCAACCTTTAGCCATCTCGTAATTGAGGTAAGCTCGGTCTGCTGATCGAAAACCCGAGTGGGGGTTTTATTCGGAAGGGCCGAAGAGGGCTGCCCCAGGATGTCTGACCCTCCCATGAGCTTCCCTAAGTTGCGACAAACGGACCAGTTCGTAGCTGGATTCTTCACCGATCTTTTATACTGTCTCCGGAACATGACATTTGTTCGTACCTCAAGTTCTGTGAGGTGGAAGGATTTCCTTTGTTCTCCATGAAAATCTACTCTCTCTCTACTGTGTGGCCATGTGGCAGGGTCTTCTCAGGAATTTACGACATCTCTCTGACCACAGCAACCTAGTTGAAGGAGGCAAGGGGAGGCAGGAAGAAGGGCTATGTATAGGTTCGGTGATCTGTGAGCTGCTCTGACAGCTGGTGCTTAAAAGTTAGTGAGGGAGATATGAGTCTTCAGCTTCAGTATTTTTTGCCATTTGTTCCAGTCATTGGCAACAGAGAACTGGAAGGAAAGGCAGCCAAAGGAGGAATTGGCTTTGGGGGTGACCAGTGAACTATACCTGCTGGAGCGCGTGCCAGGGGTGGGTGCTGCTATGGTGACCAGTGAGCTGAGATAAGGCGGGGCTTTACCTAGCAAAGACTTGTAGATGACCTGGAGCAAGTGGTTTTGGCGATAAATATGAAGGAGGGCCAGCCAACAAGAGCATACAGATCGCAGTGGTGAATAGTATATGGGGATTTGGTGACAAAATGGATGGCACTGTGATAGACTGAATCCAATTTGCTGAGTAGAGTGTTGGAGGCTATTTTGTAAATGACATCGCCGAAGTCAAGGATCGGTAGGATAGTCAGTTTTACGATGCTATGTTTGGCAAAATAGGAAGCCGATTCTAGATTTAATTTGGGCTGAATGTGAGTCTGGAAGGAGAGTTTACAGTCTAACCAGACACCTAGGTATTTGTAGATGTCCATATTTTCTAAGTCAGAACTGTCCAGAGTAGTGATGCTGGACGGGCGGGCAGGTGCTGGTAGCGATCGGTTGAAGAGCACGCATTTAGTTTTACTTGCATGAGCCTTCTTGGATGGGCACTTCTAATATAACTCTATGGCAGCACCAAAGGGGTTTGAATTTTCTAGCTCTACCCTTAGATTTGGTGGTGACATAGTGTCCCCATGAGTGACAGAACACTTAGCCAATCACGACACAACTAGAGAGCATTACCAACCTCGACACGCTGTGTTTTCCTCTGGCTGCCCCACCACAGAAAGCACTGAGCTGGGCTGAAACACCTGCATTTTGGAGCTGCCTTACTCAAGAAAGCAAAAAAGCGATAATGTTTGTATGCGGCTTTATTAACTAAAGACGCACACAAACTTAACTAATTAATTATTGATTATTTATTTTATTTTTTAGCTAGACAGCCATTTTCAAGTCTTGACGTAGATTTTCAAGCTGATTTAAGTCAAAACTGGTAATAGGCCACTCAGGAATATTCAATGTCATCTTGGTATGCAACTCCAGTGTATGTTTGGCCTTCTGTTTTAGGTTATTGTTCTGCTGAAAGGTGAATTTCAAATCAAATCAAATCAAAATGTATTTGTCACATACACATGTGACAGCAGATGTTAATGCGAGTGTAGCGAAATGCTTGTGCTTCTAGATCCGACAATGCAGTAATAACCAACAAGTAATCTAGCTAACAATTCCAAAACTACTACCTTATAGACACAAGTGTAAGGGGATAAAGAATATGTACATAAAGATATATGAATGAGTGATGGTACAGAGCGGCATAGGCAAGATACAGTAGATGGTATTGAGTACAGTATATACATATGAGATGAGTATGTAAACAAAGTGGCATAGTTAAAGTGGCTAGTGATACATGTATTACATAAAGATGCAGTAGATGATATAGAGTACAGTATATACGTATACATATGAGATGAAAAATGTAGGGTATGTAAACATTATATTAGGTAGCATTGTTTATAGTGGCTAGTGATATATTTTACATAATTTCCCATCAATTCCCATTATTAAAGTGGCTGGAGTTGAGTCAGTGTGTTGGCAGCAGCCACTCAATGTTATTGGTGGCTGTTTAACAGTCTGATGGCCTTGAGATAGAAGCTGTTTTTCAGTCTCTCGGTCCCTGCTTTGATGCACCTGTACTGACCTCACCTTCTGGATGACAGCGGGGTGAACATGCAGTGGCTCGGTTGGTTGTTGTCCTTCATGATCTTTATGGCCTTCCTGTGACATCGGGTGGTGTAGGTGTCCTGGAGGGCAGGTAGTTTGCCCCCGGTGATGCGTTGTGCAGACCTCACTACCCTCTGGAGAGCCTTACGGTTGTGGCCGGAGCAGTTGCCGTACCAGGTGGTGATACAGCCCGACAGGATGCTCTCGATTGTGCATCTGTAGATGTTTGTGAGTGCTTTTGGTGACAAGCCGAATTTCTTCAGCCTCCTGAGGTTGAAGAGGCGCTGCTGCGCCTTCTTCACGATGCTGTCTGTGTGGGTGGACCAATTCAGTTTTTCTGTGATGTATACGCCGAGGAACTTAAAACTTACTACCCTCTCCACTACTGTTCCATCGATGTGGATAGGGGGGTGTTCCATGTGCTGTTTCCTGAAGTCCACAATCATCTCCTTAGTTTTGTTGACGTTGAGTGTGAGGTTATTTTCCTGACACCACACTCTGAGGGCCCTCACCTCCTCCCTGTAGGCCGTCTCGTCGTTGTTGGTAATCAAGCCTACCACTGTTGTGTCGTCCGCAAACTTGATGATTGAGTTGGAGGTGTGCGTGGCCACGCAGTCATAAGTGAACAGGGAGTACAGGACAGGGCTCAGAACGCACCCTTGTGGGGCCCCAGTGTTGAGGATCAGCGGGGTGGAGATGTTGTTGCCTACCCTCACCACCTGGGGGCGGCCCGTCAGGAAGTCTAGTACCCAGTTGCACAGGGCGGGGTCGAGACCCAGGGTCTCGAGCTTGATGACGAGCTTGGAGGGCACTATGGTGTTGAATGCCGAGCTGTAGTCGATGAACAGCATTCTCACATAGGTATTCCTCTTGTCCAGATGGGTTAGGGCAGTGTGCAGTGTGGTTGAGATTGCATCGTCTGTGGACCTATTTGGGTGGTAAGCAAATTGGAGTGGGTCTAGGGTGTCAGGTGGGGTGGAGGTGATATGGTCCTTGACTAGTCTCTCAAAGCACTTCATGATGACGGAAGTGAGTGCTACGGGGCGGTAGTCGTTTAGCTCAGTTACCTTAGCTTTCTTGGGAGCAGGAACAATGGTGGCCCTCTTGAAGCATGTGGGAACAGCAGACTGGTATAGGGATTGATTGAATATGTCCGTAAACACACCAGCCAGCTGGTCTGCGCATGCTCTGAGGGAGCGGCTGGGGATGCCGTCTGGGCCTGTGAGGAGTTGACACGTTTAAATGTTTTCCTCATGTCGGCTGCAGTGAAGGAGAGTCCGCATGTTTTGGTTGCGGGCCGTGTCAGTGGCACTGTATTGTCCTCAAAGCGGGCAAAAAAGTTATTTAGTCTGCCTGGGAGCAAGACATCCTGGTCCGTGACGGGGCTGGTTTTCTTTTTGTAATCCGTGATTGACTGTAGACCCTGCCACATACCTCTTGTGTCTGAGCCATTGAATTGAGATTCTACTTTGTCTCTATATTGACGCTTAGCTTGTTTGATTGCCTTGCGGAGGGAATAGCTACACTGTTTGTATTCGGTCATGTTTCCGGTCACCTTGCTCTGATTAAAAGCAGTGGTTTGCACTTTCAGTTTCACGCGAATGCTGCCATCAATCCACGGTTTCTGGTTTGGGAATGTTTTAATCGTTGCTATGGGAGCGACATCTTCAACGCACGTTCTAATGAACTCGCTCACCGAATCAGCATATTCGTCAATGTTGTTGTTTGATGCAATACGAAACATATCCCAGTCTACGTGATGGAAGAAGTCTTGGAGTGTGGAATCAGCTTGGTCGGACCAGCGTTGAACAGACAGAAACTAGGTCTGTAGGCAGGGATCAGCAAAATGGAGTCGTGGTCAGCTTTTCCAAAAGGAGAGCGGGGCAGGGCCTTATATGCGTCGCGGAAGTTAGAATAGCAATGGTCCAAGGTTTTTCCAGCCCTGGTTGCGCAATCGATATGCTGATCCAATTTAGGGAGTCTTGTTTTCAGATCAGCCTTGTTAAAATCCCCAGCTACAATGAATGCAGCATCAGGATATATGGATTCCAGTTTGCAAAGAGTCAAATAAAGTTCGTTCAGAGCCATCGATGTGTCTGCTTGGGGGGAATATATACAGCTGTGATTATAATCGAAGAGAATTCCATTGGTAGATAATGCGGTCGACATTTGATTGTGAGGAATTCTAAATCAGGTGGACAAAAGGACTTGAGTTCCTGTATGTTGTTGTGGCCACACCACGTCTCGTTAACCATGAAGCATACGCCTCCGCCCCTCTTCTTACCAGAAAGATGTTTGTTTCTGTCGGCGCGATGCGTGGAGAAACCAGCTGGCTGCACCGACTCCGATAGCGTCTCTCCAGTGAGCCATGTTTCCGTGAAGCAAAGAACGTTACAGTCTCTGATGTCCCTCTGGAATGCTACCCTTGCTCGGATTTCATCAACCTTGTTGTCAAGAGACTGGACATTGGCGAGAAGAATGCTAGGGAGTGGTGCACGATGTGCCCGAGTCTGACCAGAAGACCACTTCGTTTCCCCCTTTTACGAAGTCGTTTTTGGGTCGCCGGCTGGGATCCATTCCGTTGTCCTGGGTGAAAGGCAGAACACAGGATCTGCTTTGCAAAAGTCATATTCTTGGTCGTACTGATGGTGAGTTGACGCTGCTCTTATATTCAGTAGTTCTTCTCGACTGTATGTAATGAAACCTAAGATGACCTGGGGTACCAATGTAAGAAATAACACGTAAAAAAAAAAAACTGCATAGTTTCCTAGGAACGCGAACGAGGCGGCCATCTCTGTCGGTGCCGGTGTCTGTTGGAAAGCAAACTGAACCAGGTTTTCTTCTTAGATTTTGCCAGTGATTAGTCTATTCCGTTTTCTTTGGGTCCTAAAAACTCCCTAGTCCTTGCCGATGACAAGCATACCCATAACATGATGCAGACACCACCATGATTAAAAATATGAAGAGTGTTACTCAGTCACGTGTTGTGTTGGATTTTCCCAAAACATAACCATTTCTATTCAGGACATAAAGTTAATTTCTTTGCCACATTTTTGAAGTTTTCCTTTAAAGACGTATTACAAACAGGATGCTTGTTTTGAAATATTTGGATTATTTACAGGCTTCCTTCTTTTCACTAGGTAAGTATAATGGAGTAACCACAATGTTGTTGATCCATCCTCAGTTTTCTCCTATCACAGCCATTAAACTCTAGAACTGTTGTAAAATCACCATTGAACTCATAGTGAAATCCCTGAGCGGTTTCCTTCCTCTTAGGCAACTGAGTTAGGAAGGACACCTGTATCTTTGTAGTGACTGGGTGTATTGATACACCATCCAAAGTGTAATTAATTACTTCATGTGCAAAGGGATGTTATATTTCTGCTTTTTATTTATTTATACCCATCTACCAAAAGGTGCCCTTCTTTGTGAGAAATTGGAAACCCTCCCTGGTCTTTATGGTTGAATCTGTGTTTGAATTCACTGCTCAACTGAGGGACCTTACATATATGAGGTAGTCATTGGAAAATCTAATTAAACAATATTTTTGCACACAAAGTGAGTACATGCATCTTATTATGTGACTTGTTAAGCACATTTGTACACCTGAACTTATTAACACTTGCCATAAAAAAAAGGGATTGAATAGTTACTGACTCAAGACATTTCAGATTTTCATTTTTCAGGTCGGTAACAACAAAATGTTAAAAAATTCAAGGTGTCTGAGAACTCTCTGAAGGCATTGTATTTCTGGTTGCTCCTATGCATCTCTCTCTCTCTCTCTCTCTCTCTCTCTCTCTCTCTCTCTCTCTCTCTCTCTCTCTCTCTCTCTCTCTCTCTCTCTCTCTCTCTCAATCGTCTCTCTCGCTCTCTCTCTCTCTCTCTCTCTCTCTCTCTCTCTCTCTCTCTCTTTCTCTCTCTCCCTCTCTCTCTCTCTCTCTCTCTATTTCTCTTGGAAGGTGTATCAGTGTAATTTATGCCAGGCCGATGCCCTCTTCCTCTCCTGCCAGTGGACAGAGGGCTGGCATAAAGGTGCCCACGTCTCTCGCCAGCCGCAACCTTGCCTCACCTTCACACACACACGCACACGCACACGCACACACACACACACACACACACACACACACACACACACACACACACACACACACACACACACACACACACACGCTCACACCTCCTCACCTTCACTGAGACTGACAATCCGTCTCTGTCACTCTGGGTGGCATGGGGGCCGAGCGAGAGTGAGAAGGGGGAATCAAGAGTGAGGTGGGGGGCGGGGGGGTCTGACCCTATGCCAGGCACAACCCCCCTTAACCCCCCCTCTCCACCTCCCTCCCTCCCTCTCCTTCCTACTAGCAGATGATCTAGCCCAGTGGACCACCCGAGAAGGAAAGACATTACCATGGGATGTGTGTTCATATTACACGGTATGTCTAGAGAGTAGCCAGTGGTCCAAGGGCAGAGGGACAGAAGGGTTCTGTGAAGGGTTCTCAGGTCAGTGAAGCATGACCAACAGGCCAGAGCATCTCTAACATACTGTAAGACATCTCCTCTCCTCCCTTCCTCCTCCCTTCCTCCATCCCTCCTCATCCCCTAATTCACTGCCACCAGCCAGGCTGGCTTGTATTCAGGCCAGGGAGCAAGGGAAAGGGGCAGAGGGAGAGGTGGAGGAGTGTGTGAGTTGAGGGGTGGATCATCGAGGGGTTTGAGGGAGTAGGGGAAGGGGAAGGGGTGGAAGGGGGGTGGTAACTGGGGGTTTAAGGTTTGCATAGGCTGTTGAGGCATGTGCACATTCGGGTTAGGGGCCTAAAACATCCAAGCCAACATAAACATCCCCTGGAGAAAGAGAGAGAGAGAAAGAGAGCGAGAGGGAGCAGGATAGAGAGAGAGGGAGAGAGAGGTAGAAAGGGAGAGAGGGAGAGAGGGAGAGACAGAGAGAGAGAGTAGAGAGGGAGAGATAAAGCGAGAGAGGGAGAGAGAGGTAGAAAGGGAGAGAGGGAGAGAGGGAGAGACAGAGAGAGAGAGAGGTAGAGAGGGAGAGATAAAGCGCGGAGAGAGAGAGAGGTATAAAGGGAGAGAGGAGAGAGGGAGAGACAGAGAGAGAGAGAGAGGTAGAGAGGAGAGAGAAAGCGAGAGAGAGAGAGAGGTATAAAGGGAGAGAGAAAGCGAGAGAGAGAGAGAGAGAGAGAGAGAGAGAGAGAGGGTAGAAAGGGAGAGAGAGAGAGAGAGAGAGAGAGAGAGAGAGAGAGAGAGAGTAGAGAGAGAGAGAGAGAGAGAGAGAGAGAGAGAGAGAGAGAGAGAGGTATAAAGGGAGAGAGAAAGCGAGAGAGAGGGATAGAGAGGGAGAGAGAGGGATGGGGGTGATCTCTCCATCTCCCTCCGTCATTCCACTGTGTGTATCTAAGGGAATGGTATGGCATGCTGTCCAGTCTTTGCCTGGACGGGGGCTCCAGGTCTAATTGTGCGTGTAAATGTTCATTAGGGTTGTGGGATATAGAGGACAGAGGGTAGAGCATGGCAGGATGGTCTTCCTTTCAGCAACCAGAGACACGCTGAGGGAGCTGAGGCAGAGGAAGGCAGAAGTCTCACTGCCTGGAGGAAGAAAGACGAGAGAAAGAAAAAAGAGAAAAGGGAAAGACAGGAGGAATATGAATGAGTAAACAGGATATGCCTGGCATATGAAGAAAGACAAAGAGAGGAGAAGGAGGAGAAACAGAGCAGAACAGAGTAGAGCAGAACAGCGCAACTTCCTGTTCCCAGACAGGGAATAGCCTACTGGCCCTTTCCAATAGCAGATAAATGATTAGTGTTTGGAAAGTTATGTCATGTAATAGTGTTGGGTAACCAATTGCCATGCATTCCAATCGATCATTATCTCCCTACACAGGTAATGAAGTAGTCAGGTCGTCCATGCTCTCAACAGCCTCATCCACTGGACTGTCCTTACCTCACCCTGGCTTCCAGCGAGCCAGCTACCATGTCCCCTGACAACCACAAGCCAGCTACCATGTCACCTGACAACCACAAGCCAGCTACATAGTGTCTCCTGTGCTCTCCCCCGGGGTCACTTTAGCTTCGAGAAATCTGCATTTTCAAAACACAGACAATTTATTTCAACAATTTCACCTGAGTTTTATTTGAAAGGCAGTAATTATTATTTATTTCAATAGAGTGATAAAAGGGCGTGCAACTCTAGTATTGCTTCACAAAAAATATTAATACAAAACATTCGCTTTAATCTGACGAAAACAGACGTGCAACGTTTTTTAACAAGAAGCCACACAAGTAAATTAGCTTACATTGAAATAGCAAGGTATTTTTTACAAAGACAATGCATGGCCATCATAATTATTTTATTTACCATACAAAGAAAGAAGCCAGCTACATTTCTTAATGTTTTGCTTGAAGTTTATCGAGCATTTTAACTTACGAAAAACATCAGAGGAAAGTAACCATTGCCTCATCCTGTCTGCCATCAGCTGACTGCTGATCGAAAGCATGTTTGTGAATACAGGAATATGAACGGTCTGAAGACGAGAGTTCTCATCCGATCTGAGAAGTGCAAATAATACACAACATTTGTCAAAAGCCAAGTAGATATTTGAAAAATGGAGCGTGTAAGATCTTGGAAAACAAAAGAAGGTAAAGAAATGACTTCTGTATTCCATTTTTCTACATGAAAACACAGAATTCTGAGTTAATACTACCCTTTTTACAAAACCATGACCATAACACTACCACACCATAACACTACCACACCATGACACTACCACACCATAACACTACCACACCATGACACTACCACACCATGACACTACCACACCATAACACTACCACACCATGCCACTACCGCCCCATTACACTACCACACCATGACACTACCACACCATAACACTACCACACCATAACACTACCACACCATGATCATAACACTACCACACCATAACACTACCACACCATGACCCTACCACACCATGACCATAACACTACCACACCATGACACTACCACACCATAACACTACCACACCATGACACTACCACACCATGACCATAACACTACCACACCATAACACCACCACACCATGACACCACCACACCATGACCATAACACCACCACACCATGACACTACCACACCATGACCATAACACTACCACACCATAACACTACCACACCATAACACTACCAAAACATGACCATAACACTACAACACCATAACACTACCACACCATTACCATAACACTACCACACCATGACCATAAGACTACCACACCATAACGCTACCACACCATGACACTACCACACCATAACACTACCACACCATGACCATAACACTACCACACCATAACACTACAACACCATGACCATAACACTACCACACCATGAATCTACCACACCATGACACTACCACACAATAACACTACCACACCATGACCATAACACTACCACACCACAACACTACCACACCATGACCATAAGACTAACACACCATGACACTACCACACCATGACCATAACACTACCACACCATGACACTAACACACCATGACCATAACACTACCACACCATAACACTACCACACCATGACCATAACACTACCACACCATAACCCTACCACACCATGACCATAACACTACAACACCATAACACTACCACACCATGACCGTAACCCTACCACAAAATGACCATAACACTACCACACCACTACCATGACACTACCACAACATAACACTACCACACCATGACCATAACCACGACCACACCATAACACTACCACACCATAACCCTGCCACAAAATGACCATAACACTACCACACCATAACACTACCACACCATAACCCTACCACACCATGACCATAACACTACAACACCATAACACTACCACACCATTACCAAAACACTAAAACACCATAACACTACCACAGCATGACCATAAGACTACCACACCATAACACTACCACACCATGACACTACCACACCATAACACTACCACACCATGACCATAACACTACCACACCATAACACTACCACACCATGACCATAACACCACCACACCATAACACTACCACACCATTACCATAACACTACCACACCATGACCATAAGACTACCACACCATAACGCTACCACACCATGACACTACCACACCATAACACTACCACACCATGACCATAACACTACCACACCATAACACTACCACACCATGACCATAAGACTACCACACCATGACATCTACCACACCATGACACTACCACACAATAACACTACCACACCATGACCATAACACTACCACACCACAACACTACCACACCATGACCATAAGACTAACACACCATGACACTACCACACCATGACCATAACACTACCACACCATAACACTACCAAACCATGACCATAACACTACCACACCATAACACTACCACACCATGACCATAACACTACCACACCATAACCCTACCACACCATGACCATAACACTACCACACCATAACACTACCACACCATGACCATAACCCTACCACAAAATGACCATAACACTACCACACCACTACCATGACACTACCACAACATAACACTACCACACCATGACCATAACACGACCACACCATAACACTACCACACCATAACCCTGCCACAAAATGACCATAACACTACCACACCATAACACTACCACACCATGACCATAACCCTACCACACCATGACCATAACACTACCACACCATAACACTACCACACCATTACCAAAACACTACCACACCATAACACTACCACACCATGACCATAAGACCACCACACCATAACACTACCCACCGAATGACCATAACGCTACCACACCATTACCATGACGCTACCACAACATAACACTACCACACCATGACCATAACGGGACCACACCATAGCCCTACCACACCATGACCATAACACTACCACACCATAACACTACCACACCATAACACTACCACACCATGACCATAACACCACCACACCATGGCACTACCACACCATGGCCATAACACTACCACACCATAACACTACCAAAACATGCCCATAACAATACCACACCATAATACTACCAAACCATGACCATAAGACTACCACACCACAACGCTACCACACCATGACACTACCACACCATGACCATAACACTACCACACCATAACACTACCAAACCATGACCATAACACTACCACACCATGACCATAACACTACCACACCATAACCCTACCACACCATGACCATAACACTACCACACCATAACACTACCACACCATGACCACAACCCTACCACAAAATGACCATAACACTACCACACCATTACCATGACACTACCACAACATAACACTACCACACCATGACCATAACACGACCACACAATAACCCTACCACACCATGACCATAACACTACCACACCATAACACTACCACACCATAACCCTGCCACAAAATGACCATAACACTACCACACCATAACACTACCACACCATGACCATAACACTACCACACCATGACCGTAACACTACCACACCATGACACTAACACACCATGACTATAACACCACCACACCATAACACTACCACACCATGACCATAACACTACCACACCATAACACTACCACACCATGACCATAACACTACCACACCATAAAACTACCACACCATGACCATAACACTACCACACCATAACCCTACCACACAATGACCATAACACTACCACACCATAACCCTGCAAAATATTCGCCAACCATAACACTACACACCATGACCATAACACTACCACACAATGACCATAACACTACCACACCATGATCGTAAGACTACCCGCATGACCATAACACAACACCATTACCATAACACTGCAACACCATGACCATAACACCTCAACACCATGACAATAACACTACAAAACCATGTCCATAATACTACAACACCATGACCATAACACGACCACACCATGATCGTAACACTACCCTGCATGACCATAACACTACAAAACCATGACCATAACACTACAACACCATGACCATAACACCTCAACACCATGACAATAACACTACCACACCATGACAATAACACTACAACACCATGACCATAACACGACAACACCATGACCATAACACTACCACACCATGACAATAACACTACCACACCATGACCATAACACTACAAAACCATGTCCATAACACTACCACACGATGATCGTAACACTACCACACCATGACCATAACACTACAACACCATTACCATAACACTACAACACCATGGCAGCAACAACACCACACCATGACCATAACACTACCACACAATGACCATAACACTACCACACCATGACCATAACACTACAACACCATGGCAATAACACTACCACACCATGACCATAACACTACCACACCATGACCATAACACTAACACACCATAACACTCCCACACCATGACCATAACACTACCACACCATAACACTACCACACCATGACCACAACACTACCACACCATGACACTAACACACCATGACCATAACACTACCACACCATAACCCTACCACACCATGACCATAACACTACCACACCATAACACTACCACACCATAACACTACCACACCATGACCATAACACTACCACACCATGACACCACCACACCATGACCATAACACCACCACACCATGACACTACCACACCATGACCATAACACTACCACACCATAACACCACCACACCATGACACTAACACTAACACACCATGACCATAACACTACAACACCATGTCCATAACACTACAACACCATGACCATAACCTTACCACGCCATATCCATAACACTACCACACCATGATCGTAACACTACCAAACCATGACCATAACACTACAACACCATGATCGTAACACTACCACACAATATCCATAACACTACAACACCATGTCCATAACACTACAGCACCATGTCCATAACACTACAACACCATGACAATAACAATACCACACCACGACAATAACACTACAAAACCATGACCATAACACTACCACACCATATCCATAACACTACTACATCATGACAATAACACTACCACACGATGACCATAACACTACAACACCATGTCCATAATCCTACAACACCATGTCCATAACATTACAACACCATGACCATAACACTACCACACGATGACCATAACACTACCACACCATGATCGTAAGACTACCACACCATGACCATAATACTACAACACCATTACCATAACACTACAACACCATGACCATAACACCTCAACACCATGACAATAACACTACAACACCATGACCATAACACCTCAACACCATGACCATAACACTACCACACCATGATCGTAACACTACCACACCATGACCATAACACGACAACACCATTACCATAACACTACAACACCATGACCATAACACTACAACACCATGACCATGACGCTACAACACCATGACCATAACACGACCACACCATGATCGTAACACTACCACACCATGACCAAAACACTACAAAACCATGACCATAACACTACAACACCATGACCATAACACTACCACACCATGACCATAACACTACCACACCATGTCCATAATACTACAACACCATGACCATAACACGACCACACCATGATCGTAACACTACCACACCATGACCATAACACTACAAAACCATGACCATAACACTACAACACCATGTCCATAACACTACAACACCATGACAATAACAATACCACACCATGACAATAACACTACAACACCATGACCATAACACGACAACACCATGACCATAACACTACCACACCATGACAATAACACTACCACACCATGACCATAACACTACAAAACCATGTCCATAACACTACAACACCATGACCATAACACTACCACGCCATGACCATAACACTACCACACCATATCCATAACACTACCACACCATGATCGTAACACTACCACACCATGACCATAACACTACAAAACCATGACCATAACACTACAACACCATGACCATAACACTACCACGCCATGACCATAACACTACCACACCATGTCCATAATACTACAACACCATGACCATAACACTACAAAACCATGACCATAACACTACAACACCATGATCGTAACACTACCACACAATATCCATAACACCACAACACCATGTCCATAACACTACAACACCATGTCCATAACACTACAACACCATGACCATAACCCTACCACGCCATATCCATAACACTACCACACCATGATCGTAACACTACCACACCATGACCATAAGACTACAAAACCATGACCATAACACTACAACACCATGATCGTAACACTACCACACAATATCCATAACACCACCACACCATGTCCATAACACTAAAAAACCATGACCATAACACTACAACACCATGACCATAACACTACCACACCATATCCATAACACTACCACACCATGATCGTAACACTACCACACCATGACCATAACACTACAAAACCATGACCATAACACTACAACACCATGATCGTAACACTATCACACAATATCCATAACACTACAACACCATGTCCATAACACTACAGCACCATGTCCATAACACTACAACACCATGACAATAACAATACCACACCACGACAGTAACACTACAAAACCATGACCATAACACTACCACACCATATCCATTACACTACCACATCATGACAATAACACTACCACACGATGAGCATAACACTACAACACCATGTCCATAATCCTACAACACCATGTCCATAACATTACAACACCATGACCATAACACTACCACACCATGATCATAACACTACCACACCATGACCATAACACTACCACACCATGATCGTAAGACTACCACACCATGACCATAATACTACAACACCATTACCATAACACTACAACACCATGACCATAACACTACAACACCATGACCATAACACTACAACACCATGACCATAACACTACCACACCATGATCGTAACACTACCAAACCATGACCATAACACTACAAAACCATGACCATAACACTACAACACCATGATCATAACACTACCACACAATATCCATAACACCACAACACCATGTCCATAACACTACAACACCATGTCCATAACACTACCACACCATATCCATAACACTACCACACCATGATCGTAACACTACCACACCATGACCATAACACTACAAAACCATGACCATAACACTACAACACCATGATCTTAACACTACCACACCATATCCATAACACTACCACACCATGATCGTAACACTATCACACAATATCCATAACACTACAACACCATGTCCACAACACTACAGCACCATGTCCATAACACTACAACACCATGACAATAATACTACAACACCATGACCATAATACTACCACACTATGACCATAACACTACAACACCATGACCATAACACTACAACACCATGACCATAACACGACAACACCATGACCATAACACTACCACAACATGACAATAACACTACCACACCATGACCATAACTGTCAGGATTTGGCCAGGGTTGTTCCGGTTTTTGGTCACTAGATGCCCCCATTGTGCTTTTTGACCTCATGTTTTTCCCTTGTTCCCCATTATTATTTGCACCTGTGCCTCGTTTTCCCTGATTGTATTTAAACCCTTAGTTTCCCTCAGTTCTGTGCTCTGTGTTTGTATGTTAGCACCCAGCCCTAGTGTTCTGTGTATTCTTGTCGATTCCGGTGGATGCTCTTGTGGAATTCTGTTTTGGTTTTTGAGTATCTCTTGAGGCTTTTTGTGCTATTCCTACCACCTTTTGGATTTGCCATTTTTGTATTGAAGGACTTCTCCTTTTTACTTTATTAAATACACCGTCTTAAGTACTGCTGTGTCTGCCTCATCTTCTGGGTTCTGCTGACTATTCGTGGCTCAGTTGGTTAAGTGACTGTTTCTCACTCCGGAGACCCAGGTTCGTAACCGGGTCCTGACAGAAACACAGAGCCAAAAATGAACCCAGAGGCAGCCAGTTCCCAGGACCTTTTGCCATGCTGTCCCACCACCAGGAGACTGTCCAACGCCACGAAGCCGCCCTGGTTCAGCAAGAGGCCTTAATGGCTAGACATTCTCATCTTCTGTCAGAGATGCTGACTTCCATTAAGCAAATATCTGATCGTCTTACCCCGGCAACAGTTCCGTCCCAGTACCTCAGATTCACGTACCCATGGCAGTTAACCCCCTGGCTGAACCTCGTCTTCCACCTCCCCAACGGTTCTCAGGTGATCCAAGTGCTTGTAAAGGGTTTCTCACCCAATGTTCTCTCTCCTTTGAGCTACAACCCTCGTCGTTTCCCACCGACCGGTCTAAGATCGCTTATATCATCACCCTGCTGTCGGAAAAAGCCCTGGCCTGGGCTACTGCTGTGTGGGATGCCCATAGTTCCTGCTGTGCCAGCTACTCTGCCTTTGCTGAGGAATTCAAACGAGTGTTTCAAGGCCCAAGCAGTGGTTCTGACTCAGCCAAACAGCTCCTGACTCTCCACCAAGGTTGGCGCAGCGTGACGGACTATGCCATCCAGTTCCGCACGGTGGCAGCAGCAAGTGGCTGGAACAACGAGGCGCTCACGGTGTGCTTTCTGAAAGGCCTTTCCGACACTATCCAAGATGAACTGGCCACTCGGGAACCACCGGACAATCTCGAGTCCCTGATCAAGTTGGCCTCACGCATTGACCAGCGTCTGAGAGAGAGAGAACTCAACCGTAGACCTCTAGCCCCTATCAGTCCCAGCTCCGAGTCCCCACCTTTATCCTCGCTGGCTCCATCGGAACCCATGCAGATTGGACGCATCTCCCAGGCTGAGAGAGACCGCCGGATGAGGGAGCGACGCTGTCTATATTGCGGCAAACCGGGCCATTTCGT
>NW_027012414.1:0-19569 GCF_036934945.1 Oncorhynchus masou masou
AATTTTCTAGGTTAGCTAGCCAGCTATCGTCGTTCTTTTAACAGTAACTTAACGCAATCAACACTGCTAGCTAGCCAGCTAGCCCCGAATAGCAGCACTGTAGAAACTATTACACTTTCGACGGGGTGACTGGATTAGTGTAGTGTCAACATCGCAGCCACTGCCAGCTAGCCTACAAAGTCAACAACGCAGCCACTGCCAGCTAGCCTACTCCAGCAGTACTGTATCATTTCAATCATTTTAGTCAATAAGATTCTTGCTACGTAAGCTTAACTTTCTGAACATTCGAGCGTGTAGTCCACTTGTCATTCCAATCTCCTTTGCATGAGCGTAGCCTCTTCTGTAGCCTGTCAACTATGTGTCTATCTATCCCTGTTCTCTCCTCTCTGCACAGACCAGACAAACGCTCCACACTGCGTGGCCGCGGCCACCCTAATCTGGTGGTCCCAGCGACCCACGTGGAGTCCCAGGTCTCCGGTGGCCTTTGGAACTGCCGATCTCGGCCAGCAAGGCAGAGTTCATCTCAGCCTATGCCTCCCTCCAGTCCCTCGACTTCTTGGCACTGACGGAAACATGGATCACCACAGATAACACTGCTACTCCTACTGCTCTCTCTTCGTCCGCCCACGTGTTCTCGCACACCCGAGCTTCTGGTCAGCGGGGTGGTGGCACCGGGATCCTCATCTCTCCCCAAGTGGTCATTCTCTTTCTCCCCTTACCCATCTGTCTATCGCCTCCTTTGAATTCCATGCTGTCACAGTTACCAGCCCTTTCAAGCTTAACATCCTTATCATTTATCGCCCTCCAGGTTCCCTCGGGAGAGATGGGGATCCGGTGCCACCACCCCGCTGACCAGAAGCTCTCGGGGTGTGCGAGAACACGTGGGCGGACGAAGAGAGAGAGCAGTAGGAGTAGCAGTGTTATCTGTGGTGATCCATGTTTCCTCTTCAAGGAATACCTAGGATAGGATAAATAATCCTTCTCACCCCCCTTAATGATTTAGATGCACTATTGTAAAGTGGCTGTTCCACTGGATGTCAGAAGGTGAATTCACCAATTTGTAAGTCGCTCTGGATAAGAGCGTCTGCTAAATGACTTAAATGTAAATGTAAATGAGAGTTCATCAATGAGCTTGATGCCTTGATAAGCTCCTTTCCTGAGGACGGCTCACCTCTCACAGTCCTGGGCGACTTTAACCTCCCCACGTCTACCTTTGACTCATTCCTCTCTGCCTCCTTCTTTCCACTCCTCTCCTCTTTTGACCTCACCCTCTCACCTTCCCCCCTACTCACAAGGCAGGCAATACGCTCGACCTCATCTTTACTAGATGCTGTTCTTCCACTAACCTCATTGCAACTCCCCTCAAGTCTCCGACCACTACCTTGTATCCTTTTCCCTCTCGCTCTCATCCAACACTTCCCACACTGCCCCTACTCGGATGGTATCGCGCCGTCCCAGCCTTAGCTCTCTCTCCCCACTACTCTCTCCTCTTCCATCCTATCATCTCTTCCTCTGCTCCTTACCTTCTCCCACCTATCTCCTGATTCTGCCTCCTCAACCCTCCTCTCTTCCCTTTCTGCATCCTTTGACTCTCTATGTCCCCTATCCTCCAGGCCGGCTCGGTCCTCCCCTCCCGCTCCGTGGCTCGACGACTCATTGCGAGCTCACAGAACAGAGCTCCGGGCAGCCGGCGGAAATGGAGGAAAACTTCTCGCCTCCCTGCGGACCTGGCATCCTTTCACTCCCTCCTCTCTACATTTTCCTCCTCTGTCTCTGCTGCTAAAGCCACTTTCTACCCTCTAAATTCCAAGCATCTGCCTCTAACCCTAGGAAGCTCTTTGCCACCTTCTCCTCCCTCCTGAATCCTCCTCCCCCTCCCCCTCCTCCCTCTCTGCAGATTGGCCGTCAACCATTTTGAAAAAGAAGATCGACGACATCCGATCTCGTTGCTAAGTCAAAGCGACACCGCTGGTTCTGCTCACACTGCCCTACCCTGTGCTCTGACCTCTTTCTCCCTCTCTCTCCAGATGAAATCTCGCTTCTTGTGACGGCCGGCCGCCCAACAACCTGCCCGCTTGACCCTATCCCCTCCTCTCTTCTCCAGACCATTTCCGGAGACCTTCTCCCTTACCTCACCTCGCTCATCAACTCATCCCTGACCGCTGGCTACGTCCCTTCCGTCTTCAAAGAGAAGCGAGTTGCACCCCTTCTGAAAAAACCTACACTCGATCCCTCCGATGTCAACAACTACAGACCAGTATCCCTTCTTTCTTTTCTCTCCAAAACTCTTGAACGTGCCGTCCTTGGCCAGCTCTCCCGCTATCTCTCTCAGAATGACCTTCTTGATCCAAATCAGACAGATTTCAAGACTAGTCATTCAACTGAGACTGCTCTTCTCTGTATCATGGAGTCGCTCCGCACTGCTAAAGCTAACTCTCTCTCCTCTGCTCTCATCCTTCTAGACCCTATCGGCTGCCTTGATACTGTGAACCATCAGATCCTCCTCTCCACCCTCTCCGAGTTGGGCATCTCCGGTGCGGCCACGCTTGGATTGCGTCCTACCTGACAGGTCGCTCCTACCAGGTGGCGTGGCGAGAATCTGTCTCCTGCCACGCGCTCTCACCACTGGTGTCCCCCAGGGCTCTGTTCTAGGCCTCTCATATTCTCGCTATACACCAAGTCACTTGGCTCTGTCATAACCTCACATGGTCTCTCCTATCATTGCTATGCAGACGACACACAATTAATCTTCTCCTTTCCCCCTTCTGATGACCAGGTGGCGAATCGCATCTCTGCATGTCTGGCAGACATATCAGTGTGGATGACGGATCACCACCTCAAGCTGAACCTCGGCAAGACGGAGCTGCTCTTCCTCCCGGGGAAGGACTGCCCGTTCCATGATCTCGCCATCACGGTTGACAACTCCATTGTGTCCTCCTCCCAGAGCGCTAGAACCTTGCGTGATCCTGGACAACACCCTGTCGTTCTCAACCAACATCATGGCGGTGGCCCGTTCCTGTAGGTTCATGCTCTACAACATCTGCAGAGTACACCCTGCCTCACACAGGAAGCGGCGCAGGTCCTAATCCAGGCACTTGTCATCTCCCGTCTGGATTACTGCAGCTCGCTGTTGGCTGGGCTCCCTGCCTGTGCCATTAAACCCCTACAACTCATCCAGACGCCGCAGCCCATCTGGTGTTCAACCTTCCCAAGTTCTCTCACGTCACCCCGCTCCTCCGCTCTCTCCACTGGCTTCCAGTTGAAGCTCGCATCCGCTACAAGACCATGGTGCTTGCCTACGGAGCTGTGAGGGGAACGGCACCGCAGTACCTCCAGGCTCTGATCAGGCCCTACACCCAAACAAGGGCACTGCGTTCATCCACCTCTGGCCTGCTCGCCTCCCTACCACTGAGGAAGTACAGTTCCCGCTCAGCCCAGTCAAAACTGTTCGCTGCTCTGGCCCCCAATGGTGGAACAAACTCCCTCACGACGCCAGGACAGCGGAGTCAATCACCACCTTCCGGAGACACCTGAAACCCCACCTCTTCAAGGAATACCTAGGATAGGATAAGTAATCCTTCTCACCCCCCCCCCTTAAATGATTTAGATGCACTATTGTAAAGTGGCTGTTCCACTGGATGTCAGAAGGTGAATTCACCAATTTGTAAGTCGCTCTAGATAAGAGCGTCTGCTAAATGACTTAAATGTAAAATGTAAATGTAAGGGGTGGCAGGTAGACTAGTGGTTAGAGTGGAGGGGCGGCAGGTAGCCTAGTGGTTAGAGTGGAGGGGTGGCAGGTAGCCTAGTGGTTAGAGTAAAGGGGTGGCAGGTAGACTAGTGGTTCGAGTGGAGGGGCGGCAGGTGGCCTAGTGGTTAGAGTGGTGGGGCGGCAGGTAGCCTAGTGGTTAGAGTGGAGGGCGACAGGTAGACTAGTGGTTGGAGTGGAGGGGCAACAGGTAGACTAGTGGTTAGAGTGGAGGGGGCGGCAGGTAGCCTAGTGGTTAGAGTGGAAGGGCGGCAGGTAGACTAGTGGTTCGAGTGGAGGGCGGCAGGTAGACTAGTGGTTAGAGTTAGAGTGGAGGGGCGGCAGGTAGCCTAGTGGTTAGAGTGGAGGGCGGCAGGTAGACTAGTGGTTAGAGTTGGAGTGGAGGGCGGCAGGTAGACTAGTGGTTAGAGTGGAGGGCGATAGGTAGCCTAGTGGTTAGAGTGGAGGGGCGGCAGGTAGACTAGTGGTTCGAGTAGAGGGCGTCAGGTAGACTAGTGGTTAGAGTGGAGGGCGGCAGGTAGCCTAGTGGTTAGAGTGGAGGGCGGCAGGTAGACTAGTGGTTAGAGTTAGAGTGGAGGGCGGCAGGTAGCATAGTGGTTAGAGTGGAGCGATGGCAGGTAGACTAGTGGTTAGAGTGGAGGGCGGCAGGTAGCCTAGTGGTTAGAGTGGAGGGCGACAGGTAGACTAGTGGTTTGGAGTGGAGGGGCGACAGGTAGACTAGTGGTTAGAGTGGAGGGGCGGCAGGTAGCCTAGTGGTTAGAGTGGAGGGCGGCAGGTAGACTAGTGGTTAGAGTGGAGGGCGGCAGGTAGACTAGTGGTTAGATTGAAGGGCGGCAGGTAGCCTAGTGGTTAGAGTGGAGGGCGGCAGGTAGACTAGTGGTTAGAGTGAAGGGGCGGCAGGTAGACTAGTGGTTCGTGTGGAGGGGCGGCAGGTAGACTAGTGGTTAGAGTGGAGGGGCGGCAGGTAGACTAGTGGTTAGAGTGGAGGGCGACAGGTAGACTAGTGGTTAGAGTGGAGGGACGGCAGGTAGTCTAGTGGTTAGAGTGGAGGGCGACAGGTAGACTAGTGGTTGGAGTGGAGGGGCGACAGGTAGACTAGTGGTTAGAGTGGAGGGTGGCAGGTAGCCTAGTGGTTAGAGTGGAGGGCGGCAGGTAGACTAGTGGTTCGAGTGGAGGGGCGGCAGGTAGACTAGTGGTTAGAGTTAGAGTGGAGTGGCGGCAGGTAGCCTAGTGGTTAGAGTGGAGGGGCGGCAGGTAGACTAGTGGTTAGAGTTGGAGTGGAGGGGCGGCAGGTAGACTAGTGGTTAGAGTGGAGGGGCGACAGGTAGCCTAGTGGTTAGAGTGGAGGGCGGCAGGTAGACTAGTGGTTCGAGTAGAGGGGCGTCAGGTAGACTAGTGGTTAGAGTGGAGGGGGCGGCAGGTAGCCTAGTGGTTAGAGTGGAGGGGCGGCAGGTAGACTAGTGGTTAGAGTTAGAGTGGAGGGGCGGCAGGTAGCCTAGTGGTTAGAGTGGAGCGATGGCAGGTAGACTAGTGGTTAGAGTGGAGGGGCGGCAGGTAGCCTAGTGGTTAGAGTGGAGGGGCGGCAGGTAGCCTAGTGGTTAGAGTGGAGGGGCGGCAGGTAGACTAGTGGTTAGAGTGGAGGGGCGGCAGGTAGACTAGTGGTTAGATTGAAGGGGCGGCAGGTAGCCTAGTGGTTAGAGTGGAGGGGCGGCAGGTAGACTAGTGGTTAGAGTGAAGGGGTGGCAGGTAGACTAGTGGTTCGTGTGGAGGGGCGGCAGGTAGACTAGTGGTTAGAGTGGAGGGGCGGCAGGTAGACTAGTGGTTAGAGTGGAGGGGCGACAGGTAGACTAGTGGTTAGAGTGGAGGGACGGCAGGTAGTCTAGTGGTTAGAGTGAAGGGGCGGCAGGTAGACTAGTGGTTAGAGTGGAGGGGCGACAGGTAGACTAGTGGTTGGAGTGGAGGGGCGACAGGTAGACTAGTGGTTAGAGTGGAGGGGTGGCAGGTAGCCTAGTGGTTAGAGTGGAGGGGCGGCAGGTAGACTAGTGGTTCGAGTGGAGGGGCGGCAGGTAGACTAGTGGTTAGAGTTAGAGTGGAGTGGCGGCAGGTAGCCTAGTGGTTAGAGTGGAGGGGCGGCAGGTAGACTAGTGGTTAGAGTTGGAGTGGAGGGGCGGCAGGTAGACTAGTGGTTAGAGTGGAGGGGCGACAGGTAGCCTAGTGGTTAGAGTGGAGGGGCGGCAGGTAGACTAGTGGTTCGAGTAGAGGGGCGTCAGGTAGACTAGTGGTTAGAGTGGAGGGGGCGGCAGGTAGCCTAGTGGTTAGAGTGGAGGGGCGGCAGGTAGACTAGTGGTTAGAGTTAGAGTGGAGGGGCGGCAGGTAGCCTAGTGGTTAGAGTGGAGCGATGGCAGGTAGACTAGTGGTTAGAGTGGAGGGGCGGCAGGTAGCCTAGTGGTTAGAGTGGAGGGGCGACAGGTAGACTAGTGGTTTGGAGTGGAGGGGCGACAGGTAGACTAGTGGTTAGAGTGGAGGGGCGGCAGGTAGCCTAGTGGTTAGAGTGGAGGGGCGGCAGGTAGACTAGTGGTTAGAGTGGAGGGGCGGCAGGTAGACTAGTGGTTAGATTGAAGGGGCGGCAGGTAGCCTAGTGGTTCGAGTGGAGGGCGGCAGGTAGACTAGTGGTTAGAGTGAAGGGGTGGCAGGTAGACTAGTGGTTCGTGTGGAGGGGCGGCAGGTAGACTAGTGGTTAGAGTGGAGGGGCGGCAGGTAGACTAGTGGTTAGAGTGGAGGGGCGACAGGTAGACTAGTGGTTAGAGTGGAGGGACGGCAGGTAGTCTAGTGGTTAGAGTGGAGGGGCGGCAGGTAGACTAGTGGTTAGATTGGAGGGGCGACAGGTAGACTAGTGGTTAGAGTGGAGGGACGGCAGGTATTCTAGTGGTTAGAGGGGAGGGGCGGCAGGTGGCCTAGTGGTTAGAGTGGAGGGGCGGCAGGTAGACTAGTGGTTAGAGTGGAGGGGCGGCAGGTAGCCTAGTGGTTAGAGTGGAGGGGCGGCAGGTAGACTAGTGGTTAGAGTGGAGGGGCGGCAGGTAGACTAGTGGTTAGATTGAAGGGCGGCAGGTAGCCTAGTGGTTAGAGTGGAGGGGCGGCAGGTAGACTAGTGGTTAGAGTGAAGGGGTGGCAGGTAGACTAGTGGTTCGTGTGGAGGGGCGGCAGGTAGACTAGTGGTTAGAGTGGAGGGGCGGCAGGTAGACTAGTGGTTAGAGTGGAGGGGCGACAGGTAGACTAGTGGTTAGAGTGGAGGGACGGCAGGTAGTCTAGTGGTTAGAGTGAAGGGGCGGCATGTAGACTAGTGGTTAGAGTGGAGGGGCGACAGGTAGACTAGTGGTTGGAGTGGAGGGGCGACAGGTAGACTAGTGGTTAGAGTGGAGGGGTGGCAGGTAGCCTAGTGGTTAGAGTGGAGGGGCGGCAGGTAGACTAGTGGTTCGAGTGGAGGGGCGGCAGGTAGACTAGTGGTTAGAGTTAGAGTGGAGTGGCGGCAGGTAGCCTAGTGGTTAGAGTGGAGGGGCGGCAGGTAGACTAGTGGTTAGAGTTGGAGTGGAGGGCGGCAGGTAGACTAGTGGTTTGAGTGGAGGGGCGACAGGTAGCCTAGTGGTTAGAGTGGAGGGGCGGCAGGTAGACTAGTGGTTCGAGTAGAGGGGCGTCAGGTAGACTAGTGGTTAGAGTGGAGGGGGCGGCAGGTAGCCTAGTGGTTAGAGTGGAGGGCGGCAGGTAGACTAGTGGTTAGAGTTAGAGTGGAGGGGCGGCAGGTAGCCTAGTGGTTAGAGTGGAGCGATGGCAGGTAGACTAGTGGTTAGAGTGGAGGGGCGGCAGGTAGCCTAGTGGTTAGAGTGGAGGGGCGACAGGTAGACTAGTGGTTTGGAGTGGAGGGGCGACAGGTAGACTAGTGGTTAGAGTGGAGGGGCGGCAGGTAGCCTAGTGGTTAGAGTGGAGGGGCGGCAGGTAGACTAGTGGTTAGAGTGGAGGGGCGGCAGGTAGACTAGTGGTTAGATTGAAGGGGCGGCAGGTAGCCTAGTGGTTCGAGTGGAGGGGCGGCAGGTAGACTAGTGGTTAGAGTGAAGGGGTGGCAGGTAGACTAGTGGTTCGTGTGGAGGGGCGGCAGGTAGACTAGTGGTTAGAGTGGAGGGCGGCAGGTAGACTAGTGGTTAGAGTGGAGGGGCGACAGGTAGACTAGTGGTTAGAGTGGAGGGACGGCAGGTAGTCTAGTGGTTAGAGTGGAGGGCGGCAGGTAGACTAGTGGTTAGAGTGGAGGGCGACAGGTAGACTAGTGGTTAGAGTGGAGGGACGGCAGGTATTCTAGTGGTTAGAGTGGAGGGGCGGCAGGTGGCCTAGTGGTTAGAGTGGAGGGGCGGCAGGTAGACTAGTGGTTAGAGTGGAGGGGCGGCAGGTAGACTAGTGGTTAGAGTGGAGGGGCAACAGGTAGACTAGTGGTTAGAGTGGAGGGGCGGCAGGTAGCCTAGTGGTTAGATTGGAGGGGGCGGCAGGGTAGCCTAGTGGTTAGAGTGGAGGGGCGGCAGGTAGTCTATTGGTTAGATTGGAGGGGCGGCAGGTAGACTAGTGGTTAGAGTGGAGGGGCTGCAGGTAGCCTAGTGGTTAGAGTGGGGGTGGCAGGTAGCCTAGTGGTTAGAGTGGAGGGGCGGCAGGTAGACTAGTGGTTAGAGTGGAGGGGCGGCAGGTAGACTAGTGGTTAGAGTGGAGGGGCGGCAGGTAGACTAGTGGTTAGAGTGGAGGGGCGGCAGGTAGACTAGTGGTTAGAGTGGAGGGCGGCAGGTAGACTAGTGGTTAGAGTGGAGGGGCGGCAGGTAGACTAGTGGTTAGAGTGGAGGGGGCGGCAGGTAGACTAGTGGTTAGAGTGGAGGGGCGGCAGGTAGACTAGTGGTTAGAGTGGAGGGGCGGCAGGTAGACTAGTGGTTAGAGTGGAGGGGTGGCAGGTAGACTAGTGGTTAGAGTGTTGGACTTGTCACCTAAAAGGTTGCAAGATCGAATCCCCAAACTGACAAGGAAAAATTCTGTTGTTCTGCCTTTGAACAAGTCAGTTAACCCAATGCTCCTAGGCTGTCATTGAAAATAAGAATTTGTTCTTTATTAACTGACTTGCCTAGTTAAATTAACGTACTGGAGTGTTTGAGGTAGATATATATATATTGGGGTAAGGTGATGGCAGCATTTGTGCAACACTAATAGTGCTAACTGTCACATTTAACCATGACTGTGAATATGGCCAAATAGTGTAGTTAATCCCTCTGTAAGGCATTCAAACAGGCAAACTACCAGTACAAAGACAGACACTGGCTCAGACTCAAGATGTACAGAGACTAGAGACGTACTAGCGAAAGTATTCATCCCCCTTGACATTTTTCCTATTTTGTTACAACCTGGAATTAAAATAAATCTTTTGGGGGTTTGTATCATTTGATTTACACACATTTTGAAGAAAATATTTTTTATTGTGAAACAAACAAGAAATAAGACACAAAAAAAATGAAAACTTGTACATAACTATTCACCCCCCAAAGTCAATACTTTGTAGAACCACCTTTTGCAGCAATTACATTTGCAAGTCTCTTGGGGTATGTCTCTATAAGCTTGGCATGTCTAGCCATTGGGAGTTTTGCCAAATCTTCAAGGCCTTGCTCCAGCTCCTTCAAGTTGGATGGGTTCTGCATGTGTACAGCAATCAGTCATACCACAGATTCTCAATTGGATTGAGGTCTGGGCTTTGACTAGGCCATTCCAAGACATTTAAATGTTTCCCCTTAAACCACTCGAGTGTTGCTTTAGGTGTATGCTTAGGGTCATTGTCCTGCTGGAAGGTGAACCTCCGTCCCAGTCTCAAATCTCTGGAAGACTGAAATAGGTTTCCCTCAAGAATTTCCCTGTATTTAGCGCCATCCATCATTCCTTCAATTCTAACCAGTTTCCCAGTCCCTGCCGATGAAAAACATCTCCACAACATGATGCTGCCAACCACCATGCTTCACTGTGGGTTTTCTTGGGGTGACGAGAGGTGTTGGGTTTGCGCCAGACATAGCGTTTTCTTTGATGGACAAAAAGCTAAATTTGAGTCTCATCTGACCAGAGTACCTTCTTCCATATGTTTGGGGAGTCTCCCACATGCCTTTTGGCGAACACCAAATGTGTTTGCTTATTTTTTTCTTTAAGCAATGGCTTTGTTCTGGCCACTCTTCCATTAAGCCCAGCTCTGTGGAGTGTACGGTCCTATGGACACATACTCCAATCTCTGCTGTGGAGCTTTGCAGCCCCTACAGGGTTATCTTTGGTCTCTTTATTGCCTCTCTAATTAATGCCCTCCTTGCCTGGTCTGTGAGTTTTGGTGGGCGGCCCTCTCTTGGCAGGTTTGTTGCGGAGCCATATTCTTTCAATTTTTTTAATAATGGATTTAATGATGCTCCGTGGGATGTTCAAAGTTTCAGATATTTTTTAGTAACCCAACCCTGATCTGTTCTTCTCCACATCTTTGTCCCTGACCTGTTTGGAGAGGTCCTTGAACTTCATGGTGCCGCTTGTTTGATGGTGCCGCTTGCTTATTGGTGTTGCAGACTCTGGGGCCTTTCAAAACAGTTATATATATATATATATACTGAGATCATGTGACAGATCATGTGACACTTAGATTGCAGGTGGACTTTATTTAACTAATTCTGTGACTTCTGAAGGTAATCGGTTGCACCAGATCTTATTTAGGAGATTCATAGCAAAGGGGAGGGGCTTCATAGCAAAGGGGAGGGGGCTTCATAGCAAAGGGGAGGGGCTTCATAACAAAGGGGGGGGGGGGAGTGGCTTCATAGCAAAGGGTGTGAATACATATGCACGCACCACTTTTCTGTTTTTTTTTTTGAATTTTTTGAACCAAGTAATTTTTTTCACTTCATTTCACCAATTTGGACTATTTTGTGTCTGTCCATTACATGAAATACAAATACAAATGTATTTAAATGACAGGTTGTAATGCAACAAAGTGCTTCAAATTCCTCTGTATCCACATCCCTGAGGATTTAACATGGTCCTCTCACACCAGCACAGTCGTGAAGAAGGCACGGCAACAGGTAACAGGTAACAGGTAACAGGTAACAGGTAACAGGTAACAGTGCAGGTATGTGACAGGTAACAGGTAACAGGCCTCTTCTCCCGCATAGACTAAGATACCGTCGAATAGGATAGAATACAGTATATACATATGAGATGAGTAAGGCAAGATATGTAATCATTATTAAAGTGACTAGTGTTCCGTTATTAAAATGGCCAGGGATTTCAAGTCTCCTTGAGGAACATATAGTAAGCCTACAGCAGGGGTGGAATTTGGAAAAAAAATGTATATTTTAGAAACTGACCAATGTAAAAATCTAATATAGAATTCACCTTAAAACACATTTTGAGATGTGGATACGTGCCCTGGGATGTTGATAGGGAGGCCAGACAATGTTTGAATATGACCTTGGGCGAGACGCAATATTGTGTCAGCAGACTCTCATCTCTTCTCTTTTACTTGGGGTAATAAATGTAATTCTACGTCTGGACCACAATATTAGGGTTAGACCCTATAAATCAGAGGGATTATCCTCTGTAATCTAAAGCATTTTGGGTACTTGGAGAAAGGAAAGAAATGACGTTATGAGACAATGAAAACAGCACGACCGTGAGTGAGTGGGTACTGCCTGACTGGGAGGTCAAAGTTGAAACAGTTTTCTGGGACGTACAGGAAAATAGAGGCTAGAGAGACACGCAGTAGAAACCTGTCCAACAAAATAGACAAATGGTTTCCATTACCAAGGCCATTTTTCTTTGTGAATCATCTCTGTACCACAGTTGTGAAAGAGTGGATAGTGAACAGACCAGTGCCTGGTAACAGACTAGTCCTCTTTCAAAAGAGTAAACAGTTCAATTAAGGTTTCTAGAAAAGAACGGCCCTGCTTTTCAGTGCCCGGTCCACATGTGCAGGTATGTGACAGGTAACAGGTAACAGGTAACAGGTAACAGGTAACAGTGCAGGTATGTGAAAGGTAACAAGTAACAGGTAACAGGTAACAGGTAACAGTGCAGGTATGTGACAGGTAACAGGTAACAGGTAACAAGTAACAGGTAACAGGTAACAGGTAACAGGTAACAGTGCGGGTATGTGACAGGTAACAGGTAACAGTGCGGGTAACAGGTAACAGGTAACAGGTAACAGTGCAGGTATGTGACAGGTAACAGGTAACAGGTAACAGGTAACAGGTAACAGTGCAGGTAACAGGTAACATGTAACAGGTAACAGGTAACAGGTAACAGTGCATGTATGTGACAGGTAACAGGTAACAGGTAACAGGTAACAGCGCAGGTATGTGACAGGTAACAGGTAACAGGTAACAGGTAACAGTGCAGGTATGTGACAGGTAACAGGTAACAGGTAACAGTGCAGGTATGTGACAGGTAACAGGTAACAGGTAACAGGTAACAGCGCAGGTATGTGACAGGTAACAGGTAACAGGTAACAGGTAACAGGTAACAGGTAACAGTGCAGGTATGTGACAGGTAACAGGTAACAGGTAACAGTGCAGGTATGTGACAGGTAACAGGTAACAGGTAACAGGTAACAGGTAACAGGTAACAGTGCAGGTATGTGACAGGTAACAGGTAACAGGTAACAGGTAACAGGTAACAGTGCAGGTATGTGACAGGTAACAGGTAACAGGTAACAGGTAACAGGTAACAGGTAACAGTGCAGGTATGTGACAGGTAACAGGTAACAGGTAACAGGTAACAGTGCAGGTATGTGACGGGGCATAACATGGAGATGCATGGTGATACAGTTATGGGTTTGGGTTCACTGCCATTTCCATCTCTAATTGGATTTCCAAATGCAATGCCTGTTTCCAATCAGCCCAGAGACCAGTATAGACACCAAACTAGGCCAGACCAGACCTGAGCAGGCCAAACTAGGCCAGACCAGACCAGGCCAGACCAGGCCAGACCAGGCCAGACTTGAGCAGGCCAGACTAGGCCAGACCAGACCAGGCCAGACTAGGCCAGACCAGACCAGACCAGGCCAGACTTGAGCAGGCCAGACTAGGCCAGACCAGACCAGGCCAGACTAGGCCAGACCAGACCAGACCATGCCAGACTTGAGCAGGCCAGACTAGACCAGACCAGACCAGGCCAGACTAGACCAGGCCAGAAAAGGCCAGATCAGACCAGACCTGAGCAGGACAGACTTGGCCAGACCAGACCAGACCTGAGCAGGACAGACTAGGCCAGACCAGACCAGACCAGACCTGAGCAGACCTGAGCAGGACAGACTAGGCCAGACCAGACCAGACCAGACCTGAGCAGACCTGAGCAGGACAGACTAGGCCAGACCAGACCAGACCAGACCTGAGCAGACCTGAGCAGGACAGACTAGGCCAGACCAGACCAGACCAGACCAGAGCTGGACAGACTAGGCCAAACCAGACCAGACCAGACCAGACCTGAGCAGGACAGACTTGGCCAGACCAGACTAGACCAGACCAGACCAGACCTGAGCAGGACAGACTAGGCCAAACCAGACTAGACCAGACCAGACCAGACCAGACCAGACCTGAGCAGGACAGACTTGGCCAGACAAGACCAGACCTGAGCAGGACAGACTAGGTCAAACCAAACCAGACCAGACCAGACCAGACCTGAGTAGGACAGACTAGGCAAAAGCAGACCAGACCAGACCTGAGCAGGACAGACTAGGCCAAACCAGACCAGACCAGGACAGACTAGGCCAGACCAGACCTGAGCAGGACAGACTAGGCCAAACCAGACCAGACCAGACCAGACTTGAGCAGGACAGACTAGGCCAGACCAGACCAGACCAGACCTGAGCAGGACAGACCAGACCAGACCTGAGCAGGACAGACTAGACCAGACCAGGCCAGACCTGAGCAGGACAGACTAGGCCAGACCAGACCAGACCTGAGCAGGACAGACTAGACCAGACCAGGCCAGACCTGAGCAGGACAGACTAGGCCAGACCAGACCTGACCAGACCAGACCAGACCTGAGCAGGACAGACTTGGCCAGACCAGACCAGACCTGAGCAGGACAGACTAGGCAAAACCAGACCAGACCAGACCTGAGCAGGACAGACTAGGCCAAACCAGACCAGACCAGACCAGACCTGAGCAGGACAGACTAGGCCAAACCAGACCAGACCAGACCAGACCAGACCTGAGCAGGACAGACTAGGCCAAACCAGACTAGACCAGACAAGACCAGACCTGAGCAGGACAGACTAGGCAAAACCAGACCAGACCAGACCTGAGCAGGACAGACTAGGCCAAACCAGACCAGACCAGACCAGACCTGAGCAGGACAGACCAGACCAGACCAGACCAGACCTGAGCAGGACAGACCAGACCAGACCTGAGCAGGACAGACTAGGCCAGACCAGACCAGACCTGAGCAGGACAGACTAGGCCAGACCAGACCAGACCTGAGCAGGACAGACTAGGCAAAACCAGACCAGACCAGACCTGAGCAGGACAGACTAGGCCAAACCAGACCAGACCAGACCAGACCAGACCTGAGCAGGACAGACCAGACCAGACCAGACCAGACCTGAGCAGGACAGACCAGACCAGACCAGACTAGACCTGAGCAGGACAGACCAGACCAGACCTGAGCAGGACAGACTAGGCCAGACCAGACCAGACCTGAGCAGGACAGACTAGGCCAGACCAGACCAGACCAGACCAGGCCAGTCCTGGGCTATAGGCTGGCAAAGCAAATAGTTTGTTAGCTGTGGTGCACTTGCATCAGTCATTGTGAAATGGTACCATCCAGAGAAAGATAAATATATGTGTGTGCGTGTATAGGAGAAGTTGTTCTAGATCTGCTGTGAATGCTGTGATGAAGGCTCCTCTGTGAATTCTGTGATGAAGGCTCCTCTGTGAATGCTGTGATGAAGGCTCCTCTGTGAATGCTGTGATGAAGGCTCCTCTGTGAATGCTGTGATGAAGGCTCCTCTGTGAATGCTGTGATGAAGGCTCCTCTGTGAATGCTGTGATGAAGGCTCCTCTATGAATGCTGTGATGAAGGCTCCTCTGTGAATGCTGTGATGAAGGCTCCTATGTGAATGCTGTGATGAAGGCTCCTCTGTTAATGCTGTGATGAAGGCTCCTCTGTGAATGCTGTGATGAAGGCTCCTCTGTGAATGCTGTGATGAAGGCTCCTCTGTGAATGCTGTGATGAAGGCTCCTCTGTGAATGCTGTGATGAAGGCTCCTCTGTGAATGCTGTGATGAAGGCTCCTCTGTGAATGCTGTGATGAAGGCTCCTCTGTGAATGCTGTGATGAAGGCTCCTCTGTGAATGCTGTGATGAAGGCTCCTCTGTGAATGCTGTGATGAAGGCTCCTCTGTGAATTCTGTGATGAAGACTCCTCTGTGAATGCTGTGATGAAGGCTCCTCTGTGAATGCTGTGATGAAGGCTCCTCTGTGAATGCTGTGATGAAGGCTCCTGTTACGAATCCCTTTTGGCCCGACAGTCTAGGGGGGATGGTAATGAGACTCGTAACATAACTCATGCAAATTATTATTGTGACAAAGGAAAAGTGTGAACGAAATAAGCACGACAACTGAAATCTACCGTCAAACTCTAGGTTTATTTATAAACACACGGTAATGGGGGGAGCAGGAAAAGGGGCTGAGCTGGACCCAAGGAAAGAAACAATAAGTATTCAAAAACACCCCTAAGCTAGACTAGCCTACTTTAACAACAGCTAACTAACTAACCAAAAATACAGTGGGTGGTCCGCCCAGTTCTAACTAGTGTATTTAACAAAGTTCACCTACGGGTAGTGTATGCCCATGGGCGACTTGTCTTGGTTTCCCCCTTTTCCACCAGCAATCAAACACAAACACCATAACCAAAAACAATACTCACAGGTGATGACAAAGTGCTATGAGGTGCTTAAACAAAAGAGAGGTTACGACACAAAGCGAGAGTGAAACACAGAGACCTACAGACATGGTATTTACAGAGAGATTGAGCTGAGCTGAGCTGGGCTACAGAACAAACAAATGATGGGGTTTTTAAAACATGGGAAAGGAACTGTGATAGGTCAGGAAATATGAGGAGGTGTGTCTTCTGATTGATGATTGATTGGGGAGTGATGATTTTCACCTGTGAGGGGAGAAGGAGAGAAAAGAAACACACACACAGGATACACACACACACAGGATAACTGTATCCGTAACACTCCCACCCTTAAAAGAGCAACCCTAGGGGTTGCGACTACAGTATTTCAATTAATACTCCCAACAACCTTGCAAAACATGCAGAAATCATTTTCACACACGAGACAAAGCATCTGCCAACACATTATCAGAACCCTTTTTGTGGCGGATCTCCAAATTATAATTTTGTACAATCAGCGCCCAACGCATAAGGCGCTGGTTCTGGTTGTACATTCGGTGGAGAAAAACTAAGGGGTTATGGTCAGTATATACAATCACGGGTAGGGCACTGGAACCAATATATACTTCAAAGTATTGCAGAGCCAACAACAAAGCAAGAGCTTCTTGTTCTATTGTCGCATAGTTTGTTTGACATTTATTAAATTTACGTGAATAATAACAAACGGGATGATCCACTCCACTCTTGTCCTGCTGCAGTAGAACAGCACCAGCACCTCTGGCACTAGCATCTACCTCAAGTTTGAACGGTTGTTCAAAATCAGGAGCAGCAAGTACAGGTGTACTACATAAGAGTGCTTTCGCTGATTCAAAAGCTCTCTTACAATCAGGGGACCACTCAAATGATCTAGCCGGACTAAGCAAATCGGTCAATGGAGCAACTACCGCAGAGAAATTTTTACAGAAGCTACGGTAGTAGCCAACCATCCCTAAAAAGCGGCGTAGCTCTCGTCTGGTGGTAGGTGCAGGGAATGCAGTTATAGCCAAGACCTTGGCATTAACAGGGCGCACCTGTCCATGCTTCTCAGAGGATCACACAATCCATCCTCTTGATCAACCTCTTTGAACAGAACAGTGTTCGACAAATCTCTCTCATCACCCTCTTGTCGTGCCTGAGCATGAGTGACAGCACAAGCGGGGAACACATGTGGATAATTCTGTGCCAGCTCATTCGAGAGAGTGGTCACTTTTATCCAATACTTCCAATACGGGTACTACATTTCCTCCGGCAATATCGTTACCCATTATGAAGGTCACACCTTTCACTGGCAACATAGGGCGTACCCCCACTCTGAATATTCCACTGATTAACTCAGAGTGTACTTTCACAAAGTGCAATGGCACTGGGACAAAACCCATTTCAATACCCTGCACTAACACACTGGAACCACAGTATGTATCGTCAGACAAGGGCAACACATCAGACAATATAAACGACTGCGCCGCACCAGTATCTCTAAGGATTTTAACCGGTCGTTGAGACGCCGTCATTCGTTAGGGACACAAACCCCTCGAAAATGAATGGTTCATAACTGCGGTCGGGGACTGAGACTTTCAAACTACAGTTACCCTGAGGCACCTGTTTTGTTGCAGACCTCACAACTGTACGAATTAGAGCAACACCTGTTGGTGGCTTGGCACGAAGAGGCATCCCTTGTTTGCGTTTAAGCAGGAAGCAATCATTAATCATATGTCCTACTTTATGACAATAGAAACATGGACGCTCATTCTTCTGGCGTGCTTGACATACTACTGCTGGCCGACTAGGACTAAAGGTAGGAAACTCAGTGGCTCTACTCTCAGTTTGAGCCGAAAACACACTCTTGTGCGTCAACACAAACTCGTCTGCCAACACAGACGCTTCTGCCAGGGTGGATACTTTCTGTTCGTTTAGGTAAACTACAATGCGTTCGGGTAAGCAATTTTTAAACTCTTCCAACAAGATTAACTCCCGGAGAGAGTTGAAATCAGTTACCTTACTAGCAGCATGCCATTTATCAAACAGATTTCCCTTGTCTCTAGCAAATTCCACATAAGTCTTACTAGAAGACTTTCTATGAGACCTAAATCTCTGTCGGTATGCCTCAGGCACAAGCTCATAGGCACGAAGAACAGTAGCTTTGACCACTTCATAATTCAAACTGTCCTCCAGAGGTAGCGCTGACAAAACCTCTTGGGCTTTACCAGTTAATTTACACTGAAGTAATAGGCACCAAACCTCTTCAGGCCATTTCAATGCTACGGCTATACGCTCAAATACACAAAAATAGGAGTCAACCTCTGACTCTCTGAACAAAGGTACTAAGGCAATCTGCCTACTAATGTCAAACGTGTTTGAGGACACAGCAGGTGAGGACGGCTCACAAACAGGCACAGTAGGACCGGAGGCTAGCCTCGCTGTCTCTGCCTCAAGTTCCATCTGGCGCATTTTGAACTCCAACTGCCTTTGTTCTCTGTCTGCCTCAATTTTACACATCTCCAAATGCCGTTGTTCTCGTTCTTTTTCTGCCTCTATTTTACACATCTCCAACTGGAGAGTCTCTCGCCTAATTTGGGCTCTCTCTTCCACCTCCAGTTGGAACTGTGCTAAACAGACATCCCTCCTGGCATCACCATTTGACAGTGGGGAGAGTGGATCAAAATGGGACAATGTGGCTGGTGTTTTAGCCTCTCCCTCATTATCAGACACCAATGGTCTTACAGGAGCAGCAACATCCGCTACAGGGGTAGTAGGCTCAGGCAGCGGTAACACAAGCACCTGCTCTTCCAACAATACATTTAATACTATCCGTTTCACCTCCGCCTTAACTAAACTCTGCGGAATCGATACTGAATAATAGTCAGCCAAGGTCATTAAATCAACTCTACGACATTTGTCAAAAACCTCCCACGAAGGGTTATCCAAAAAAGATTTCAAATCAAAAGTAGTCATTTTTACACTACTTCACAAGTGCCAAAGGAAATAGCAAACACTAATGCTACTTCAGCTATGACGCTCAACACTGAACTATACCACTACAACAACCTACATGAGCGGCATGGGTGTCAGTTATGACATATCCCGGATGAGGCTCCCACTTATGTTACGAATCCCTTTTGGCCCGACAGTCTAGGGGGGATGGTAATGAGACTCGTAACATAACTCATGCAAATTATTATTGTGACAAAGGAAAAGTGTGAACGAAATAAGCACGACAACTGAAATCTACCGTCAAACTCTAGGTTTATTTATAAACACACGGTAATGGGGGGAGCAGGAAAAGGGGCTGAGCTGGACCCAAGGAAAGAAACAATAAGTATTCAAAAACACCCCTAAGCTAGACTAGCCTACTTTAACAACAGCTAACTAACTAACCAAAAATACAGTGGGTGGTCCGCCCAGTTCTAACTAGTGTATTTAACAAAGTTCACCTACGGGTAGTGTATGCCCATGGGCGACTTGTCTTGGTTTCCCCCTTTTCCACCAGCAATCAAACACAAACACCATAACCAAAAACAATACTCACAGGTGATGACAAAGTGCTATGAGGTGCTTAAACAAAAGAGGTTACGACACAAAGCGAGAGTGAAACACAGAGACCTACAGACATGGTATTTACAGAGATTGAGCTGAGCTGAGCTGGGCTACAGAACAAACAAATGATGGGGTTTTTAAAACATGGGAAAGGAACTGTGATAGGTCAGGAAATATGAGGAGGTGTGTCTTCTGATTGATGATTGATTGGGGAGTGATGATTTTCACCTGTGAGGGGAGAAGGAGAGAAAAAAACACACACACAGGATACACACACACACAGGATAACTGTATCCG
>NW_027012415.1:2500-19569 GCF_036934945.1 Oncorhynchus masou masou
AGGCAACACGCTATTAGATTGGCACTGCTCATTCTACTCACAGACAACACGCTATTAGATTGGCACGGCTCATTCTACTCACAGACAACACGCTATTAGATTGGCACTGCTCATTCTACTCACAGACAACACGCTATTAGATTGGCACTGCTCATTCTACTCACAGACAACACACTATTAGATTGGCACTGCTCATTCTACTCACAGACAACACGCTATTAGATTGGCACTGCTCATTCTACTCACAGACAACAGGCTATTAGATTGGCACTGCTCATTCTACTCACAGACAACACGCTATTAGATTGGCACTGCTCATTCTACTCACAGACAACACGCTATTAGATTGGCACTGCTCATTCTACTCACAGACAACACGCTATTAGATTAGCTGCTCATTCTACTCACAGACAACACGCTATTAGATTGGCACTGCTCATTCTACTCACAGACAACACGCTATTAGATTGGCACTGCTCATTCTACTCACAGACAACACGCTATTAGATTGGCACTGCTCATTCTACTCACAGACAACACGCTAATGGGTGGCACTGCTCATTCTACTCACAGACAACACGCTATTAGATTGGCACTGCTCATTTCTACTCACAGACAACAAGCTATTAGATTGGCACTGCTCATTCTACTCCAGACAACACGCTATTAGATTGGCACTGCTCATTCTACCCACAGACAAAAAGCTTGTAAAAAAGCTCATATGAATTCAAACTATTTCTGTTCTCTTTTGTGCTGTTGCTGCACCTCATGTCATTGACTTAATAAAACATCTACCTCCTGCTCAGTGAGACATCCCCTGAAGTTCCATTGAACCCCTCTGAAAAAGACTTGTTGTTGTTGCAGAAACATGTGGACTGAAGGCATTAACCTGTGCTTTGATTATAGTCTACCACTGTGTGGATTATGGAAGGTTGATTCTCAGATATCTAACCAGCGACTTCATAAAAACACTATGTCTCTTGTCAAATCTGTTTGTTTGATGTTTCTCTGCTTGACAAACTTTCCGCTTTCACTCAGTGTAGTCAGAAGACTCATAGACTTTATCCTTCACTCTGTATAGTCAGAAGACTCATAGACTTTATCCTTCACTCAGTATAGTCAGAAGACTCATAGACGTTATCCATCACTCAGTATAGTCAGAAGACTCATAGACGTTATCCTTCACTCTGTATAGTCAGAAGACTCATAGACTTTATCCTTCACTCAGTATAGTCAGAAGACTCATAGACGTTATCCTTCACTCTGTATAGTCAGAAGACTCATAGACTTTATCCTTCACTCAGTATAGTCAGAAGACTCATAGACTTTATCCTTCACTCAGTATAGTCAGAAGACTCATAGGCTTCACCCATCACTCAGTATAGTCAGAGACTCACATAGACGTTATCCTTCACTCTGTATAGTCAGAAGACTCATAGACTTTATCCTTCACTCAGTATAGTCAGAAGACTCATAGACGTTATCCTTCACTCTGTATAGTCAGAAGACTCATAGACTTTATCCTTCACTCAGTATAGTCAGAAGACTCATAGACTTTATCCTTCACTCTGTATAGTCAGAGGACTCATTGGCTTTATCCTTCACTCAGTATAGTCAGAAGACCCATAGACTTTATCCTTCACTCAGTATAGTCAGAAGACTCATAGACTTCACCCATCACTCTGTATAGTCAGAAGACTCATTGACTTAAGCCTTCACTCAGTATAGTCAGAAGACTCATAGACTTTATCCTTCACTCAGTATAGTCAGAAGACTCATAGACTTCACCCATCACTCTGTATAGTCAGAAGACTCATAGACTTCACCCATCACTCAGTATAGTCAGAAGACTCATTGGCTTTAGCCTTCACTCAGTATAGTCAGAAGACTCATTGGCTTTAGCCTTCACTCAGTATAGTCAGAAGACTCATTGGCTTTAGCCTTCACTCAGTATAGTCAGAAGACTCATAGACTTTATCCTTCACTCAGTATAGTCAGAAGACTCATAGACTTCACCCATCACTCAGTATAGTCAGAAGACTCATTGGCTTTATCCTTCACTCAGTATAGTCAGAAGACTCATAGGCTTCAGCCTTCACTCAGTATAGTCAGAGGACTCATAGGCTTCAGCCTTCACTCAGTATAGTCAGAAGACTCATTGACACCTTCACTCAGTATAGTCAGCAGACCCATAGACTTCATCCGTCAGAGGTTCTGCTAACTGTAATGTCTCCTCTGAGCTCTCTCTCTGTCCAGATTATGAAGAAAACCACAACAATCCTCTATTTATGATGAAGGTGATAACATCCTTGTTTCAGTCCTGCTGCCATGGGTCAACTCTAGTTAATCCACATGAAGGCAGGGTAGCCTAGTGGTTAGAGCATTGGACTAGTAACCGGAAGGTTGCAAGTTCAAACCCGACTGACAAGGTACAAATCTGTCGTTCTGCCCCTGAACAGGCAGTTAACCCACTGTTCCCAGGCCGTCATTGAAAATAAGAATGTGTTCTTAACTGACTTGCCTGGTTAAATAAAGAGTAAAATAAAAAAAATAAATAAAAGTTAGGATTGGCTGACACCTTTCAACATGTAAACAAAGTGAAGCCTTGAATATAAAGCATCTCCATAAGCCTGTAGTTGACTGGTTCATCCTGAGGTATGGGCCTGTATGCAGTGAAGAATTCTGGCCTCAGTATGTAAGTGTGTTTTACGTTGTTGGCTCAAACATTTGCTGCTGCTGCAAGATTGTGAAATGTTTTCTCATGATGTGACTCTTCACAGGTTCCTCTTTCTGGCAGCACAGAGAAGTTGTATGTAATAAAGGTTTCAAGTGTTTTTTCAAGGAATCAATTCAAAAAAATAAAAATAACTCTGCATCTCATCTCTCTGACTCTTCAACTCTGACTCACAAAAACCCAGCAGAGAAAATAACCGTTTCTCATCTCTCTGACTCTAAACTGACTCACAAACCCAGCAGAAAAATAACTCTGCAACTCATCTCTCTGACTCTAAACTGACTCACAAACCCAGCAGAGAAAATAACTCTGCAACTCATCTCTCTGACTCTAAACTGACTCACAAAAACCCAGCAGAGAAAATAACTGCATCTCATCTCTCTGACTCTAAACTCTGACTCACAAACCAAGCAGAGAAAATAACTCTGCATCTCACCTCTCTGACTCTAAACTGACTCACAAACACAGCAGAGAAAATAACTCTGCAACTCATCTCTCTGACTCTAAACTGACTCACAAACCCAGCAGAGAAAATAACTCTGCATCTCACCTCTCTGACTCTTAAAGCTGACTCACAAACCAAGCAGAGAAAATAACTATGCATCTCACCTCTCTGACTCTAAACTCTGACTCACAAACCCAGCAGAGAAATTAACTACATCTCATCTCTCTGACTCTAAACTCTGACTCACAAACCCAGCAGAGAAAATAACTCTGCATCTCACCTCTCTGACTCTAAAAGCTGACTCACAAACCAAGCAGAGAAAATAACTCTGCATCTCACCTCTCTGACTCTAAACTCTGACTCACAAACCAGCAGAGAAAATAACTGCATCTCATCTCTCTGACTCTAAACTCTGACTCACAAATCCAGCAGAGAAAATAACTCTGCAACTCATCTCTCTGATGAGAGAAAATAACTCTGCATCTCACCTCTCTGACTCTAAACTCTGACTCACAAACCAAGCAGAGAAAATAACTCTGCATCTCATCTCTCTGACTCTAAACTCTGACTCACAAACCAAGCAGAGAAAATAACTCTGCATCTCACCTCTCTGACTCCAAACTCTGACTCACAAACCCAGCAGAGGGCTTCTTTATGCACGGCACAGACATGAGTCTGAGATGTGTAAGCAGCAGGATAGTAATCCACCGCTAAAGCTGATGTGACATTGTCACTTCACCGTGGTGCACAGCCAGGAGATGGGCCACACACCCAGGGGATCGGCCTCCTGTTCTTCTGAGCTAGATGCACCTTTTAGACGGCCATGAAATGATATAGGCTTAGGGAGTTGGGGAGTGACACGTGAGGACAGTCGGCGCGGAGACTGTCGACACGGAGACGGGACTAACCAAATACATTTCCCCAGCCTCAGCCATAGCAATAGCTTAATGTGGCTTGAAATTTGAATTCTATTTTCAGGAGGCGCTGCTCTACACAGCCAGACTAATCTTTTTTTACCTGAAACCCATGAAATCAAGACATTCAGCCACGGTGGCTCGATAGAACATGGGGATGCAGGGGTTTGTTTTATTACCTGTTAGCAAAGACAGTAAACCAAGAAAAAAATGGAAATGAACCTATTGCCAACCTTAATACAGTAGGTATGGATTGGAACACTTGGTAATTGGTAAATAAAGCTGTACTGTACATTACCAATGTGATGTGGGAGGCTGTGAATGGTACTGTACATTAACAATGTGATGTGGGAGGCTGTGAATGGTACTGTACATTAACAATGTGATGTGGGAGGCTGTGAATGGTACTGTACATTAAGGAGGCTGTGAATGGTACTGTACATTAACAATGTGGTGTGGGAGGCTGTGAATGGTACTGTACATTAACAATGTGATGTGGGAGGCTGTGAATGGTACAGTACATTAACAATGTGGTGTGGGAGGCTGTGAATGGTACTGTACATTAACAATGTGGTGTGGGAGGCTGTGAATGGTACTGTACATTAACAATGTGGTGTGGGAGGCTGTGAATGGTACTGTACATTAACAATGTGGTGTGGGAGGCTGTGAATGGTACTGTACATTAACAATGTGGTGTGGGAGGCTGTGAATGGTACTGTACATTAACAATGTGGTGTGGGAGGCTGTGAATGGTACTGTACATTAACAATGTGGTGTGGGAGGCTGAATGGTACTGTACATTAACAATGTGGTGTGGGAGGCTGTGAATGGTACTGTACATTAACAATGTGGTGTGGGAGGCTGTGAATGGTACTGTACATTAACAATGTGGTGTGGGAGGCTGTGAATGGTACTGTACATTAAGGAGGCTGTAATGGTACTGTATGTGAAAGGGGTTAATGGTGTGTTTTTTCAGAGCAGTTCTAAGAGACATATTTGAAAAGCCATTAGGTGAAATAACCCAAATTAGGACCTATTGGGATCTATTACAGTACCCAGTGCAACCATACAGGAAACAGTCCCTATTGCCCGAGGGGCGTCATTTTAACTCTCCTAATCGCCAGGTCCCTCTCTCTAAATGAGATGGAAGAATTTGGGACAACGTTTTCCTCCCCGGCTGAATTATTTCACCTCTATGTAACCTTCATGTGATTGGTCAGAAACACAGGAAGTAGTTCCACCCTCAACTGAATGCGTCCTTTCTCAGAGGTGCCAGTGGTGCCAGATTGGGGTTCTGGGGGGTTTGGGTGTTGAATTAGGAGCAGCTACATCCTATCTTTAACATTTTACTTAAAGTGAGTATATATAAGCATTCATAACCCCCTTATGAAACAAGTCATAACACCTTTATGAAACCAGTCATAACCCCCTTATGAAACCAGTCATAACACCTTTATGAAACCAGTCATAACCCCCTTATGAAACCAGTCATAACACCTTTATGAAACCAGTCATAACACCTTTATGAAACCAGTCATAACCCCCTTATGAAACCAGTCATAACACCTTTATGAAACCAGTCATAACACCTTTATGAAACCATTCATAACACATTTATGAAACCAGTCATAACCCCCTTATGAAACCAGTCATAACACCTTTGTGTAATCAGTTATATCACCTTTACGAAACCATTCATAACACCTTTATGAAACCAGTCATAGCACCATTTTATTTGACCTTTATTTAACTAGGCAAGTCAGTTAAGAACAAATTCTTATTTTCAATGATGGCCTAGGAACCGTGGGTTAACTGCCTGTTCAGGGGCAGAACAACATATTTGTACCTTTCAGCTCAGGGATTTAAACTTGCAACCTTCCTCGTTACTAGTCCAACGCTCTAACCACTAGGCTACCCCTGCCGGAAACCAGTCATAGCACCATTCATGAAACCAGTCATAACCCCCTTATGAAACCAGTCATAACACCTTTATGAAACCAGTCATAACACCGTTTATGAAACCAGTCATAACCAGTCATAACACCTTTATGAAACCAGTCATAACACCGTTATGAAACCAGTCATAACACCTTTATGAAACCAGTCATAACACCGTTATGAAACCAGTCATAACACCGTTATGAAACCAGTCATAGCACCTTTATGAAACCAGTCATAGCACCATTCATGAAACCAGTCATACGCCGTTATGAAGCCAACCAGTCATAACACCGTTATGAAACCAGTCATAACACCGTTATGAAACCAGTCATAACACCTTCATGAAACCAGTCATAGCACCATTCATGAAAACAGTCATAGCACCATTCATGAAACCAGTCAAAACACCTTTATGAAACTAGTAATAACACCTTTATGAAACCAGTCATAGCACCATTCATGAAACCAGTCAAAACACCTTTATGAAACCAGTCATAACACCTTTATGAAACCAGTCATAGCACCATTCATGAAACAGTCATAGCACCATTCATGAAACCAGTCAAAACACCTTTATGAAACCAGTCATAACACCTTTATGAAACCAGTCATAGCACCATTCATGAAAACAGTCATAGCACCATTCATGAAACCAGTCAAAACACCTTCATGAAACCATTCATAACACCTTTATGAAACCAGTCATAACATCTTTATGAAACCAGACATGGTTTATGTGCGTTTCGGTATCATTCATAACAACCTTCCTAATACAGTTGTTAGAGCTACATCTCCTTGTGGGGACCGTGTGAGATTGTATGGGACATAACTCCATGTTGACTTCTGGCCCGAACTGTGGTGTCCCTGACTGACCCAACTTTTCAGAGGCTACCAACAAAACCAAAATGAGTGAATATGTAAAGCAGTAATAATGTGTGGTCAAGCGTATTGACTCTGGTGGCACAGAGCTCAGACAGTGAGTGTGGCTCCCTGAGGCTCACCTCTGACAGATAGATTTTGGTCTGACTGGTGAGTAATGTCTGGAGACAACTGTCTGACTGGCTTCTGTCTCTTTACATCTCTTTACTGATCTAGGATTTCCCCAGTGAGTGAACAGCATGCAAGCAGCGCACTTGGGAGGCAAATGAAAAGCTTGATAAAGAGACTTGTTTTCAAGTGAAAAGAAGTCAGACAATAAATCTAAATATTTATCGTTGATGAGTTAATTATGGATATATGCCAATTAATATTTGATATCCCAAACTAGAATCACAGTCCCATAACTTAAGCATCTTGCCAGCTTTCATTGTTGGTCCTCTCAAGCTCTTGGACAGCATGACATATGATAACTCACATTCCATAACACAGAATAAACCACATGTGATGTATATTCAACACATATACTGCATCTCGTGACATTACTTCTTTACGTGATGTTCTTCTATGCCCAGATGTCAATTTTAACATCTCTCTCTCTCTCTCTCTCTCTCTCTCTCTCTCTCTCTCTCTCTCTCTCTCTCTCTCTCTCTCTCTCTCTCTCTCTCTCTCTCTCTCTCTCTCTCTCTCTCTCTCTCTCTCCCTATCTCTACCTACCACTCTCTCTCTCTCTCTCCCCCTCTCCCTATCTCTACCTCTCTCTCTCTCTCTCCCTCTCCCTCTCCCTATCTCTACCTCTCTCTCTCTCTCTCTCTCTCTCTCTCTCTCCCTATCTCTACCTCTCTCTCTCTCTCCCTCTCCCTATCTCTACCTCTCTCTCTCTCTCCCTCTCCCTATCTCTACCTCTCTCTCTCTCCCTATCTCTACCTCTCTCTCTCTCTCTCTCTCTCTGGCCTGTTTATTAGGTACACCCATCTAGTACTGAGTCGGACCTGGACACGGTCCAGTGTTGGAGATCGTGTGCCCACTTGCGCTGCTTCTTCTTGTTTTAGCTGATAGGAGTGGAACCCAGTGTGTGGTTGTCTGCTGCAATAGCCCATCCGTGACAAGGACTGACAAATTGTGCATTCCTAGATGCCGTTCTGCACACCACTGTTGTACTGCGAAGTTATTTGCCTGTTTGTGGCCCGCCTGTTAGCTTGCACGAATCTTGTCATTCTCCTCTCTCATCAACGAGCTGTTTCCACACACAGGACGGCCACTGACCATCATACAACGCTTAAAGTCGCTTCGGTCACTCGTTTCTAACGTTTAATGGAACAGTAACCGAATGCTCGATGCCTGTCTGCCTGCTTTATGTAGCAAGCCACGCCCACTTGAACCACTGTCTGTAGGAGGGAACCATTTTCATGTCTGTAGCAATGCTCACTCTTCTCATTCTGTCTGTAGCAATACTCACTCTTCTCTCATTCTGTCTGTAGCAATACTCAGTCTTCTCTCATTATGTCTGTAGCAATACTCAGTCTTCTCATTCTGTCTGTAGCAATACTCACTCTTCTCTCATTATGTCTGTAGCAATACTCAGTCTTCTCATTCTGTCTGTAGCAATACTCAGTCTTCTCTCATTATGTCTGTAGCAATACTCACTCTTCTCTCATTCTGTCTGTAGCAATACTCACTCTTCTCTCATTCTGTCTGTAGCAATACTCAGTCTTCTCTCATTATGTCTGTAGCAATACTCACTCTTCTCTCATTCTGTCTGTAGCAATACTCAGTCTTCTCTCATTATGTCTGTAGCAATACTCAGTCTTCTCTCATTATGTCTGTAGCAATACTCAGTCTTCTCATTCTGTCTGTAGCAATACTCACTCTTCTCTCATTCTGTCTGTAGCAATACTCAGTCTTCTCTCATTATGTCTGTAGCAATACTCACTCTTCTCTCATTCTGTCTGTAGCAATACTCACTCTTCTCTCATTCTGTCTGTAGCAATACTCACTCTTCTCTCATTCTGTCTGTAGCAATACTCAGTCTTCTCTCATTATGTCTGTAGCAATACTCACTCTTCTCTCATTCTGTCTGTAGCGATACTCAGTCTTCTCTCATTCTGTCTGTAGCAATACTCACTCTTCTCATTCTGTCTGTAGCAATACTCAGTCTTCTCTCATTCTGTCTGTAGCGATACTCAGTCTTCTCATTCTGTCTGTAGCAATACTCACTCTTCTCATTCTGTCTGTAGCAATACTCAGTCTTCTCTCATTCTGTCTGTAGCGATACTCAGTCTTCTCTCATTATGTCTGTAGCAATACTCACTCTTCTCTCATTCTGTCTGTAGCAATACTCACTCTTCTCTCATTCTGTCTGTAGCAATACTCAGTCTTCTCATTCTGTCTGTAGCAATACTCACTCTTCTCATTCTGTCTGTAGCAATACTCAGTCTTCTCTCATTCTGTCTGTAGCGATACTCAGTCTTCTCATTCTGTCTGTAGCAATACTCAGTCTTCTCATTCTGTCTGTAGCAATACTCACTCTTCTCTCATTCTGTCTGTAGCAATACTCAGTCTTCTCTCATTATGTCTGTAGCAATACTCACTCTTCTCTCATTCTGTCTGTAGCAATACTCACTCTTCTCTCATTCTGTCTGTAGCAATACTCACTCTTCTCTCATTATGTCTGTAGCAATACTCACTCTTCTCTCATTATGTCTGTAGCAATACTCACTCTTCTCTCATTATGTCTGTAGCAATACTCAGTCTTCTCTCATTATGTCTGTAGCAATACTCAGTCTTCTCATTCTCTGTAGTATTACTGATGATCTATGTCTGTCATAGCCAGCCCCGTTCTCCCTTCATGATGTAGTACAATTCCCTTTTGTAACAGAAAGGTAGGGGGTGGCTGCTGTGGGGGGGTGGCTGCTGTGGATTAAAAGTACATCTGTAACATTATTTATTAACATACATTTTTTTCATAATTTGTCTGTTTTATTTGTCACAGATGGCGATTGATTATGACATCAAGTTCATAGAAAGCAGCGCCAAGTCCAGCCTGAACGTGGAAGAGGTGAGTTCTGTTCAGTACTATTCATTTATACCTATTTTAATTCTTCTCTCGATGTTTTCATTGAAACAGGACGTTTTCTCTTATACACGGTCCGTGAAGTATACGTTTGTTTCTTTGACCACACTGAGAAGAGACATGATGACGAGACTCAACAGAAACATCGTGAGCTTATGTTGTTTAGCAGATGATGCTCAAATGGTGCCTAATAAACTGTCCGGTGAATAAACTGCCCCCCCCTCTCTCTCCCCCCTCTCTTCCCCATCTGTCTCTTTCTCTCTATGGTGCTGAGATGACTGTCAACTATCAGTGCATTGTTTTTCTCATGGTTTCTTCTGGATTAATCCTCAAAATTCTACCTGCAATGTCTGATAAATAAAGCAGGCGTTATAATTTATGACAAGGGCTGTGCTTTAGAGTTCTGTGTGGCATCCTATAAAACTCCACGTGATTCAGCAGAGCTGATGTAGAGCTGATGTAGAGCTGATGTAGAGCTGATACAGAGCTGATGTAGAGCTGATACAGAGCTGATACAGAGCTGATACAGAGCTGATACAGAGCTGATGTAGAGCTGATGCAGAGCTGATGCAGAGCTGATGTAGAGCTGATACAGAGCTGATGTAGAGCTGATGCAGAGCTGATGTAGAGCTGATGTAGAGCTGATGCAGAGCTGATGTAGAGCTGCTGTAGAGCTGATGCAGAGCTGATGTAGAGCTGATGCAGAGCTGATGTAGAGCTGATGTAGAGCTGATGCAGAGCTGATGTAGAGCTGCTGTAGAGCTGATGCAGAGCTGATGCAGAGCTGATGTAGAGCTGATGCAGAGCTGATGTACAGCTGATGTAGATCTGATGCAGAGCTGATGTAGAGCTGATACAGAGCTGATACAGAGCTGATGCAGAGCTGATGTAGAGCTGATGCAGAGCTGATGTAGAGCTGATGTAGAGCTGATGCAGAGCTGATGTAGAGCTGCTGTAGAGCTGATGCAGAGCTGATGCAGAGCTGATGTAGAGCTGATGCAGAGCTGATGTACAGCTGATGTAGAGCTGATGTAGAGATGATGTAGAGCTGATGTAGAGCTGATACAGAGCTGATGCAGAGCTGATGTCGACAGGTCGGGTGAATTAGACAGGTCAGATGAATTAGACAGGTGTGATGCTGAAAAAGAAAGGACATTATTGCCTACTTCACACATGCTTTTCTTTTTACTAAAAAGTAGTGTGTAGTTCCAGTAGTTAGATACAGCACTATATGACTAAAAAGTAGTGTGTCGTTCCAGGAGTTAGATACAGCACTATATGACTAAATAGTAGTGTGTAGTTCCAGTAGTTAGATACAGCACTATATGACTAAAAAGTAGTGTGTAGTTCCAGTAGTTAGATACAGCACTATATGACTAAATAGTAGTGTGTAGTTCCAGTAGTTAGATACAGCACTATATGACTAAAAGTAGTGTGTAGTTCCAGTAGTTAGATACACCACTATATGACTAAATAGTAGTGTGTCGTTCCAGTAGTTAGATACAGCACTATATGACTAAATAGTAGTGTGTAGTTCCAGTAGTTAGATACACCACTATATGACTAAATAGTAGTGTGTAGTTCCAGTAGTTAGATACAGCACTATATGACTAAAAAGTAGTGTGTAGTTCCAGTAGTTAGATACACCACTATATGACTAAAAAGTAGTGTGTCGTTCCAGTAGTTAGATACACTACTATATGACTAAAAAGTAGTGTGTAGTTCCAGTAGTTAGATACAGCACTATATGACTAAATAGTAGTGTGTAGTTCCAGTAGTTAGATACAGCACTATATGACTAAAAAGTAGTGTGTAGTTCCAGTAGTTAGCTACACCACTATATGACTAAAAAGTTGTGTGTAGTTCCAGTAGTTAGATACAGCACTATATGACTAAAAAGTAGTGTGTAGTTCCAGTAGTTAGCTACACCACTATATGACTAAAAAGTTGTGTGTAGTTCCAGTAGTTAGATACAGCACTATATGACTAAAAAGTTGCGTGGGACTCCCAATCACGGCCGGTTGTGATACATCCTGGAATCGAACCAGGACCTGTAGTGCCACCTCTCGCACTGAGATGCAGTGCCTTCGACCGCCTGGCGCCACTCGGGAGCCACAACGCTGGTCTTCTTTCAGATGTATGACTTTGTCAACTGTTGTCACGACATACACTACTGACTGCTTGTGACAATGTGCTTGTGACAATCATTTAAAAAGCTGTAAAGGCAGAATTATGAGGGAAGAGTTCCTATGGACCACTCACTAACTCACTGATATCTGTACTGACTACCTGGAGCTACTCCACCGTATTCTGTCAAATGGTACATAAAGGAGGTTCGTTGTATCATCGTGTTGTCAACAGTTGAACAGCAGCACCTCTATAATAGACTGAGCTAATGAATAAAGTCTGCTGAAAAGAAACTTCAAATCAATGGCTGAGTCCTAATTGCAGAAAACTAAGGTCCACAGACAGAATTGATTGCATTTTCCATGCAGCAGCGGATTTAATCAAACCAAAGTGTGTGGGGAAATAAATGAATAATGAATTTTGAGAAAATGACTCGGCAATTTGCTGTCGATACAGACAGCCTCACAATGTAATTTCATACTGCATAATCTTATATTCTACAGAGTGAACTCATGAGTAGTGCACTTCAAGATGAGTGCAAACTCTCATTTCTGTCACACAACAGTCCCAAGCCGTTGCATTTATCAAGAGTCAACTTTACTCTGTCTGAATTGTCCAAGAGCTGGGAGCTATAAATTGTGTGGATCTATAGCAGGAAAAGCTTATTACAGGTCCTGCATGAGGATTGCCTGGACCACAGACAGTCCCTTTGATATCGAGAGGCCCTCTGATGTAGTGATCAAATACAGTGGGCCAAAGTGGTTTCTGTATTCAAAGAAATTGGCAGTCTATGGATTGACAGTGGTCTAGTCACAAATGTTCATACCTCGTGGAGTGTTTTTCTGAGAGGGATGGTCTGATGAAAATAGTCATGATCCGTAGAGGTAGATAGTTTGTTGATAAGGGAAATGTGTGCTGAACCCGACGCTACAGAAGACGAGATGCTAGCAGGTTGACAGGTTGTCCTCACACTGCTTTACCTCAATCTCCTGCATCTGGGAACTGTCACCGGCACGCATCGCTGATGTGGGAAACTATTGTGACAGCTCTAACTAAACTGGGACAGCATGGGCTCCAACTAGAAGGTGAACAACAAACTCTCGTAGGGATAATGAGAAATGAACGGGAGCCGCAAACATGGATGTCCGATGGACATCTCCCCGGTGAGACATGATGGAGTGGTGTGTGTGTGTGCATGCAGAAGGACGAAGGACAGCCTGGGGGACAGATGGACGATTCACTTAGAACCCAGACATGTCTCTTCACATGGCGACCAGGGACCTCTCCTGTCAGGACAGCACTAAAGTGAGAAGGGAAGGAGGGGAAATCAACATTGGCTCACCCATGCTGGCCTTTTACAGCCTTGCGGATTGATTTTCAGTACATCAGTTCCGGGTCTGTGTGTCTGTGGCCGGGTTGATTTCAGATTGGTTCCGGGTCTGTGTGTCTGTGGCCGGGTTGATTTCAGATTGGTTCCAGGTCTGTGTGTCTGTGGCCGGGTTGATTTCAGATTGGTTCCAGGTCTGTGTGTCTGTTGCAGGGTTGATTTCAGATTGGTTCCGGGTCTGTGTGTCTGTTGCCGGGTTGATTTCAGATTGGTTCCAGGTCTGTGTGTCTGTTGCAGGGTTGATTTCAGATTGGTTCCGGGTCTGTGTGTCTGTGGCCGGGTTGATTTCAGATTGGTTCCAGGTCTGTGTGTCTGTTGCAGGGTTGATTTCAGATTGGTTCCGGGTCTGTGTGTCTGTGGACGGGTTGATTTCAGATTGGTTCCAGGTCTGTGTGTCTGTTGCAGGGTTGATTTCAGATTGGTTACGGGTCTGTGTGTCTGTGGACGGGTTGATTTCAGATTGGTTCCAGGTCTGTGTGTCTGTGGCCGGGTTGATTTCAGATTGGTTCCGGGTCTGTGTGTCTGTGGACGGGTTGATTTCAGATTGGTTCCGGGTCTGTGTGTCTGTGGCCGGGTTGATTTCAGATTGGTTCCAGGTCTGTGTGTCTGTTGCAGGGTTGATTTCAGATTGGTTCCGGGTCTGTGTGTCTGTTGCCGGGTTGATTTCAGATTGGTTCCAGGTCTGTGTGTCTGTTGCAGGGTTGATTTCAGATTGGTTCCGGGTCTGTGTGTCTGTGGCCGGGTTGATTTCAGATTGGTTCCAGGTCTGTGTGTCTGTTGCAGGGTTGATTTCAGATTGGTTCCGGGTCTGTGTGTCTGTGGACGGGTTGATTTCAGATTGGTTCCAGGTCTGTGTGTCTGTGGCCGGGTTGATTTCAGATTGGTTCCGGGTCTGTGTGTCTGTGGACGGGTTGATTTCAGATTGGTTCCAGGTCTGTGTGTCTGTTGCAGGGTTGATTTTAGATTGGTTCCAGGTCTGTGTGTCTGTTGCAGGGTTGATTTCAGATTGGTTCCAGGTCTGTGTGTCTGTTGCAGGGTTGATTTCAGATTGGTTCCAGGTCTGTGTGTCTGTGGCCGGGTTGATTTCAGATTGGTTCCGGGTCTGTGTGTCTGTTGCCGGGTTGATTTCAGATTGGTTCCAGGTCTGTGTGTCTGTGGCCGGGTTGATTTCAGATTGGTGCCAGGTCTGTGTGTCTGTTGCAGGGTTGATTTCAGATTGGTTCCAGGTCTGTGTGTCTGTGGCAGAGTTGATTTCAGATTGGTTCCAGGTCTGTGTGTCTGTGGCCGGGTTGATTTCAGATTGGTTCCGGGTCTGTGTGTCTGTGGCAGAGTTGATTTCAGATTGGTTCCGGGTCTGTGTGTCTGTTGCAGGGTTGATTTCAGATTGGTTCCGGGTCTGTGTGTCTGTGGCAGAGTTGATTTCAGATTGGTTCCGGGTCTGTGTGTCTGTGGCAGAGTTGATTTCAGATTGGTTCCGGGTCTGTGTGTCTGTTGCAGGGTTGATTTCAGATTGGTTCCGGGTCTGTGTGTCTGTGGCAGAGTTGATTTCAGATTGGTTCCGGGTCTGTGTGTCTGTTGCCGGGTTGATTTCAGATTGGTTCCAGGTCTGTGTGTCTGTGGCCGGGTTGATTTCAGATTGGTTCCAGGTCTGTGTGTCTGTTGCAGGGTTGATTTCAGATTGGTTCCGGGTCTGTGTGTCTGTTGCAGGGTTGATTTCAGATTGGTTCCGGGTCTGTGTGTCTGTGGCCGGGTTGATTTCAGATTGGTTCCAGGTCTGTGTGTCTGTTGCAGGGTTGATTTCAGATTGGTTCCAGGTCTGTGTGTCTGTGGCAGAGTTGATTTCAGATTGGTTCCAGGTCTGTGTGTCTGTGGCCGGGTTGATTTCAGATTGGTTCCAGGTCTGTGTGTCTGTGGCCGGGTTGATTTCAGATTGGTTCCAGGTCTGTGTGTCTGTTGCAGGGTTGATTTCAGATTGGTTCCGGGTCTGTGTGTCTGTTGCAGGGTTGATTTCAGATTGGTTCCGGGTCTGTGTGTCTGTGGCAGAGTTGATTTCAGATTGGTTCCAGGTCTGTGTGTCTGTGGCCGGGTTGATTTCAGATTGGTTCCGGGTCTGTGTGTCTGTGGCAGAGTTGATTTCAGATTGGTTCCGGGTCTGTGTGTCTGTGGCCGGGTTGATTTCAGATTGGTTCCAGGTCTGTGTGTCTGTGGCCGGGTTGATTTCAGATTGGTTCCGGGTCTGTGTGTCTGTTGCAGGGTTGATTTCAGATTGGTTCCGGGTCTGTGTGTCTGTTGCAGGGTTGATTTCAGATTGGTTCCGGGTCTGTGTGTCTGTGGCAGAGTTGATTTCAGATTGGTTCCAGGTCTGTGTGTCTGTGGCCGGGTTGATTTCAGATTGGTTCCGGGTCTGTGTGTCTGTTGCAGGGTTGATTTCAGATTGGTTCCGGGTCTGTGTGTCTGTGGCAGAGTTGATTTCAGATTGGTTCCAGGTCTGTGTGTCTGTGGCCGGGTTGATTTCAGATTGGTTCCAGGTCTGTGTGTCTGTGGCCGGGTTGATTTCAGATTGGTTCCAGGTCTGTGTGTCTGTGGCCGGGTTGATTTCAGATTGGTTCCGGGTCTGTGTGTCTGTTGCCGGGTTGATTTCAGATTGGTTCCAGGTCTGTGTGTCTGTGGCCGGGTTGATTTCAGATTGGTTCCAGGTCTGTGTGTCTGTGGTCGGGTTGATTTTAGATTGGTTCCAGGTCTGTGTGTCTGTGGCCGGGTTGATTTCAGATTGGTTCCAGGTCTGTGTGTCTGTTGCAGGGTTGATTTCAGATTGGTTCCAGGTCTGTGTGTCTGTTGCAGGGTTGATTTCAGATTGGTTCCAGGTCTGTGTGTCTGTGGCCGGGTTGATTTCAGATTGGTTCCGGGTCTGTGTGTCTGTGGCCGGGTTGATTTCAGATTGGTTCCAGGTCTGTGTGTCTGTGGCCGGGTTGATTTCAGATTGGTTCCGGGTCTGTGTGTCTGTGGCCGGGTTGATTTCAGATTGATTCCAGGTCTGTGGCAGAGTTGATTTCAGATTGGTTCCAGGTCTGTGTGTCTGTTGCAGGGTTGATTTCAGATTGGTTCCGGGTCTGTGTGTCTGTGGCCGGGTTGATTTCAGATTGGTTCCAGGTCTGTGTGTCTGTGGCAGAGTTGATTTCAGATTGGTTCCAGGTCTGTGTGTCTGTGGCCGGGTTGATTTCAGATTGGTTCCGGGTCTGTGTGTCTGTTGCAGAGTTGATTTCAGATTGGTTCCGGGTCTGTGTGTCTGTGGCCGGGTTGATTTCAGATTGGTTCCAGGTCTGTGTGTCTGTGGCCGGGTTGATTTCAGATTGGTTCCGGGTCTGTGTGTCTGTCTGTGGGTCTGTGTGTCGGGTTGATTTCAGATTGGTTCCAGGTCTGTGTGTCTGTGGCAGAGTTGATTTCAGATTGGTTCCAGGTCTGTGTGTCTGTGGCCGGGTTGATTTCAGATTGGTTCCAGGTCTGTGTGTCTGTGGCCGGGTTGATTTCAGATTGGTTCCAGTGGAGGTTACAGGAGGGGACAGTAGGGCAGG
>NW_027012416.1:0-2500 GCF_036934945.1 Oncorhynchus masou masou
ACAAACACACATACCCAACACACACACAAACACACGTACCCAACACACACACCAACACACGTACCCAACACACACACAAACACACGTACCCAACACACACACAAACACACGTACCCAACACACACACCAACACACGTACCCAACACACACACAAACACACACACAAACACACGTACCCAACACACACACAAACACACGTACCCAACTCACACACAAACACACGTACCCAACACACACACAAACACACGTACCCAACACACAAACAAACACACGTACCCAACTCACACACAAACACACGTACCCAACACACACACAAACACACGTACCCAACTCACACACAAACACACGTACCCAACACACACACAAACACACACACAAACACACATACCCAACTCACACACAAACACACACACAAACACACGTACCCAACACACACACAAACACACGTACCCAACTCACACACAAACACACACACAAACACACACACAAACACACATACCCAACTCACACACAAACACACACACAAACACACGTACCCAACTCACACACAAACACACGTCCCCAACACACACAAACACACGTACCCAACACACACACAAACACACATACTCAACACACACACACAAACACACATACCCAACTCACACACAAACACACACACAAACACACGTACCTAACACACACACAAACACTCGTACTCAACACACACACCCAACACACGTACCCAACACACACACAAACACACGTACCCAACTCACACACAAACACACACACCAACACACATACCCAACACACACACAAACACGCGTACCCAACACACACACAAACACCCTCTCAGCCATGTGGGCATGATGTGCCATGGAGTGTGAATATACAGTATATATAAACCTCCGACTTCAACTGTATACTTCACAGTTGAAGTCGGAAGTTTACATACACCTTAGCCAAAATACATTTAAACTCAATTTTTCACCATTCCTGACATTTAATCTTCGTAAAAATGCCCTGTTTTAGGTCAGTGTGGATCATCACTTTATTTTAAGAATGTGAAATGTCAGAATAAAAGTAGAGAGAATTATTTATTTCAGCTTGTCTTTCATTCATCACATTCCCAGTGGGTCAGAAGTTTACATACACTCAATTAGTATTTGGTAACTTTGCCTTTAAATTGTTTAATAACTTTTCATGTTCAAAATCGTGCACTATCCTCCTATCCTTTCACTGTTATAGCTACGATAAATTGGACAGTGCAGTTAGAATTAACAAGAATGTATTCTTTCTGCCAATATCAGATATGTCTATGTCCTGGGAAATGTTCTCGCTAATTACGACCTCATGCTAATCGCATTAGACTATGTTAGCTCTCCCGTGGAACGGACACCGATCCCGAAGAAGTTATAGGAGCAGGAAGCTGATGAACTCTGACTGTAGATCATATTACTATTACTAGCCTATCTATTAAATAATAGAGTGGTAGAGTAGCCTATCTATTACAGAAATAGAGAGTGGTAGAGTAGCCTATCTATTATATAAATAGAGAGTGGTAGAGTAGCCTATCTATTATAGAAATAGAGAGTGGTAGAGTAGCCTATCTATTATAGAAATAGAGAGTGGTAGAGTAGCCTATCTATTAAATAATAGAGTGGTAGAGTAGCCTATCTATTACAGAAATAGAGAGTGGTAGAGTAGCCTATCTATTATATAAATAGAGAGTGGTAGTAGAGTAGCCTATCTATTATAGAAATAGAGAGTGGTAGAGTAGCCTATCTATTATAGAAATAGAGTGGTAGAGTAGCCTTCATCTATTATAGAAATAGAGAGGGTAGAGTAGCCTATCTATTATAGAAATAAAGAGAGGTAGAGTAGCCTATCTATTATAGAAGTACAGAGTGGTAGAGAAATATCTATTATAGAAATAGAGAGTGGTAGAGTAGCCTGTCTATTATAGAAATAGAGAGAGTGTTAGAGTAGCCTATCTATTATAGAAATAGAGAGTGGTAGAGTAGCCTATCTATTATAGAAATATAGAGTGGTAGAGTAGCCTGTCTATTATAGAAATAGAGAGTGGTAAAGAAGCCTATCTATTATAGAAATAGAGAGTGGTAGAGTAACCTATCTATTATAGAAATAGACAGTGGTAGAGTAGCCTATCTATTAAATAATACAAGTGGTAGAGTAGCCCTATCTATTACTTATAGAAATAAAGTGGTAGAGTAGCCTATCTATTATATAAATAGAGAGTGGTAGAAGTAGCCTATCTATTATAGAAATACAAGTGGTAGAGTAAGCCTATCTATTATAGAAATAGAGAGTGGTAGAGTAGCCTATCTATTATAAAATAGAGAGTGCCGGTCTATTAGTAGCTAGAAGAGCTAGCTAGACAAAAACTAGAGTGAATTTACACTACTATTATCAGAGCTAGGTGTACGTGACCAGAGCTGAGAAACGGATGATCTCACCATGGTACCTACTATTTCCTTCTGGAGCGTTTCAGTTTGAC
>NW_027012416.1:5000-19568 GCF_036934945.1 Oncorhynchus masou masou
GAGCAGGCCGGGCGTGGAGCCTGGCGAGCAGGCCGAGGCGTGGGAGCCTGACGAGCAGGCCGAGGCGTGGAGCCTGACGAGCCGGCCGGGCGTGGGAGCCTGACGAGCAGGCCGAGGCGTGGGAGCCTGACGAGCAGGCCGAGGCGTGGGAGCCTGACGAGCAGGCCGAGGCGTGGGAGCCTGACGAGCCGGCCGAGGCGTGGAGCCTGATGAGCAGGCCGAGGCGTGGGAGCCTGGCTTAGCCGGCCGGGCGTGGGAGCCTGACGAGCAGGCCGAGGGCGTGGGAGCCTGACGAGGCAGGCCGAGGCGTGGGAGCCTGACAAGCAGGCCGAGGCGTGGGGGCCTGACAAGCAGGCCGAGGCATGGGAGCCTGACAAGCAGGCCGAGGCGTGGGAGCCTGACAAGCAGGCCGAGGCGTGGGAGCCCCACAAGCAGGCTGAGGCGTGGGAGCCTGACAAGCAGGCCGAGGCATGGGAGCCTGACAAGCAGGCCGGGCGTGGGAGCCTGACAAGCAGGCCGAGGCGTGAGCCTGACAAGCCGGCTGAGGCGTGAGCCTGACAAGCAGCCGGTCGGCATCCCCCGGTCCGTCGACAACGGAACTCCGGACCCGACGTCACCAACCAAAACAAAAAATAAAAATAAACTCCCTGATGCTTCTAATATTGGTGTTAGCATTCTGTGAGGACAGATGCTGGGGAGACGAAGTAACTACAGGGAGTGAACATTTAATAAATATTCGACATGAAAACAAACAAGGACAGAGTCTGAACAAGGGGAAACATAATGACAATAATGCTGACACAGGGATCAAACGGAGGAACAGACAGATATAGGAGGGGCAATCAACAAAGTAAAGGAGTTCAGGTGAGCACAAAGAAGCCCTGGTGCGCGTAATGATGGTGACAGGTGTGCGAAGGGGGGGAGCGGGAGCAGGCATGACACTTGGTTCATGTGTGTGAGTTTGTATTCTAATTAATTCTGAAGGGCAAATTGCCTTTCATGTCTTTGGAGTTTGAGACTAATGAGCTCTGCAAAGATGTGATATCAGTGTGTGTTTGTAGTATCAGTGAACAACACAGAATAACAGAGAACTGACTTCTGTTGTTCAGTCAGTCCTCCTGTCGTTCAGTGTATCATTGCAGTAGTATCAGTCCTCCTGTCGTTCAGTGTATCATTGCAGTAGTGTCAGTCCTCCTGTCTTTCAGTGTATCATTGCAGTGGTATCAGTCCTCCTGTCTTTTTCAGTGTATCATTGCAGTAGTGTCAGTCCTCCTGTCTTTCAGTGTATCATTGCAGTGGTATCAGTCCTCCTGTCTTTTCAGTGTATCATTGCAGTAGTGTCAGTCCTCCTGTCGCTCGGTATCATTGCAGTAGTTTTTTCCTTTGATGCGTCTTTGGTGTGTGGGTATTAGTTGTTGTAGTGTCTATTAGTTGTCGTAGTGTGTGTATTAGTTGTCGTGAGTGTGTGTGTGTATTAGTTGTCATGGTGTGTGTGTATTAGTTGTCATAGTGTGTATTAGTTGTCGTAGTGTGTATTAGTTGTCGTAGTGTGTATTGCTTGCCGTAGTGTGTATTAGTTGTTGTAGTGTGTGTGTATTAGTTGTTGTAGTGTGGATTAGTTGTTGTAGTGTATTAGTTGTCGTAGGCAGTGTGTATTAGTTGTCATAGTGTGTATTAGTTGTCGTAGTGTGTGTGTATTAGTTGTCATAGTGTGTATTAGTTGTCGTAGTGTGTATTAGCTGTCATAGTGTGTATTAGTTGTCATAGTGTGTGTGTGTATTAGTTGCCATAGTGTGTATTAGTTGTCGTAGTGTGTGTGTGTATTAGTTGTCATGGTGTGTGTATTACTTGTCATAGTGTGTATTAGTTGTCGTAGTGTGTATTAGTTGTCGTAGTGTATTGGTTGCCGTAGTGTGTATTAGTTGTGGTATTGTGTGTTAGTTGCCATAGTGTGTATTAGTTGTCGTATTGTGTATTAGTTGTCCATTTTGTATTAGTTGTCGACATTGTGTATTAGTTGTCGTAGTGTAATAGTTGTCGCAATATGTATTAGTTGTTATATTGTGTATTAGTTGTTGTAGTGTGTATTAGTTGTCATAGTGTGTATTAGTTGTTGTATTGTGTATTAGTTGTCGTAGTGTGTATTAGTTGTGTGTTCCTCTCTTTCTAGACCACCTAATGATTTCCAGCTTTGAATCTCCAGCCCTTCTACTGATCAATACCCATCTTTAAAGCCAGCCAGCTCTGCTGATATGCACACAGCAGTGATGACAGATGATGCTTTGATATGCCTAGTCTAATGATGACAGAAAAAATACCAGCACAGCTTGAAAGGCCTTGAAGCGGTATCAATCAAACTGGAACTGTCAGGTTTCGAATTCTCTTACTGATTGTTGCTGGGCGGACTGTGGTATTGGTACTGGTACTCAAAAGGCCAGTTGTCCTACTGATTTATTCTGAAATATTATCCTACCGGAACACATGATTAGAGCATTTTACTAGTTGTATTGTAGTTGAACCTACCCCTGGCAAGGCATCACTATTTTTGCCATTTGTTCTGGAGGTGGAAGTCCACTGGACTTCTGTTACGACCAGTGTGGTACACCTCAGTAATATCTTAGATGTGTTCTAAGATTGTCCCCGTCTAGGGGCCTGTCTGCTCCTCGCTGCTCCATAGGGGGTTTACAATTACATTTGTTTCCTGCTCTGGTGGTCTCGTACAGTGTTGCACGTGGTCCCAAACAGTGTTGCACGTGGTCCCAAACAGTGTTGCACGTGTCCCCAAACAGTGTTGCACGTGGTCCCAAACAGTGTTGCACGTGGTCTCGTACAGTGTTGGACATGGTCTCGTACAGTGTTGGACGTGGTCTCGTACAGTGTTGGACGTGGTCTCGTACAGTGTTGCATGTGGTCTCGTACAGTGTTGGAAGTGGTCTCGTACAGTGTTGGACGTGGTCTCGTACAGTGTTGGACGTGGCCTAATACAGTGTTGGGCGGGTCTCGTACAGTGTTGCATGTGGTCTCATGCAGTGTTGTACGTGGTCCCGCAGTGCTGGACGTGGTCCCGTACAGTGTTGGACGTGGTCTCGTACCGTGTTGCATGTCGTCTGTGTCCTACAGTGTTGGACGTGGGCTCGTACAGTGTTGCACGGGTCTCGTACAGTGTTGGACATGGTCTCTGTACAGTGTTGGACGTGGTCTCGTACAGTGTTGGACGTGGGCTCGTACAGTGTTGCACGTGGTCTTGTACAGTGTTGCACGTGGGTCTCGTACAGTGTTGCATGTGGTCTCGCATACAGTGTTGGACGTGGTCCCGTACAGTGTTGGACGTGGTCTCGTACAGTGTTGGATGTGGTCCCGTACAGTGTTGGACGGGTCTCGTACAGTGTTGCATGTGGTCCGTACAGTGCTGGACGTGGTCTCGTACAGTGTTGGACGTGGTCTCGTACAGTGTTGGACATGGTCTCGTACAGTGTTGGACGTGGTCTCGTACAGTGTTGGACGTGGGCTCGTACAGTGTTGCACGTGGTCTTGTACAGTGTTGGACGCGTGGTCTCGTACAGTGTTGCATGTGGTCTCGTACAGTGTTGGACGTGGTCCCGTGCAGTGTTGGACGTGGTCTCGTACAGTGTTGGATGTGGTCCCGTACAGTGTTGGACGTGGTCTCGTACAGTGTTGCATGTGGTCCCGTACAGTGTTGCACGTGGTATCGTACAGTGTTGACGTGGTCCAGTGTTGGACGTGGTCTCTTACAGTGTTGGACGTGGTCTCGTACAGTGTTGGACGGGTCTCGTACAGTGTTGGACGTGGTCTCGTACAGTGTTGGATGTGGTCTCGTACAGTGTTGGGACGTAGTCTCGTATGTTGGACGTGGTCGTACAGTGTTGCACGTGGTCTCGTACAGTGTTGCACGTGGTATCGTACAGTGTTGGACGTGGTCTCGTACAGTGTTGGATGTGGTCCCGTACAGTGTTGGATGTGGTCTCGTACAGTGTTGCACGTGGTCTCGTACAGTGTTGCACGGGTCTCGTACAGTGTTGCACGTGGTCCCCACCGGCCTCAATTAAGCTCATCATGGGTCTGGGCTAGTATCCCCCCCCCCACAAGCTGAAGGTGTATCACCGGAAGCAGAGTACACTCTGCATATCAATGTTTTTCTTGCTGAGATGGTCAAGTGCTTGCGGAAGTGTCCGAAGGGAAAGAGAAGTTCATCTCAACTACCGTATCGCATGACTTCAAGGAGGAGGGAAGTTGCTCATTCACAGAGACTGCTGGTTTCAAATCATGAAAATAATGGTCAATCAGGTTTGCGGATGGAATGTGTTGAGATGTTGTAAAATCATCTTGGATCGGATTCTACCCCAAGAGGTTTCGAAATGTCTTTTTCCCAAGAGGTGCTTTTTGACAGACACCCTTCGTGAATGACTGTGTTGCAGCTAGTGTTAGGGGAAGACAGTGTGGTCAGTGGAGAAGGCACTGTGGCCTGTGATCATACCTGGTTGGTATTCCAATCCATCAGTGGGAGTAACCGATCCATCAAGTCTGCTCCGAATAGCAGAGGTTCAGTTTGAGGCTGGTAACATACACAGGGTGAACGAGCGATACGTCCTGGAAGTGTAGTTTCAGCATGACTCTCAATGTGAGAGCGAGGTAGTCTGAGGAAACCTCGAATTGTGGTGTCACATCGCTTTGGCTTCCAAAATCCTTTTGAGATCATCGAACAATGTTTGAGAGTTGAGCGATTTTGTTGTGCCCAAATCAATTAGACCATGAAGAGTTAGGCAGTCCTCCAGGACTGTTTCCGGCCAATTAGAGCTTGCGTTTAGTGGATATATTCCCCACAAAGTGGAATGGTCGGTGCAACGACGTGATGTGACATTTCTGTTCAAGGTGAAAAGCAGATCGACTTTTGGGATCTATAGTGGGCTTGGCTTTAACAAAGCTTTTGGGATCTAGAGTGGGCTTGGCTTTAACAAAGTTTTGGGATCTAGAGTGGGCTTGGTTTTAACAAAGCTTTTGGGATCTAGAGTGGGCTTGGCTTTAACAAAGCTTTTGATCTTCTTCTTTGCAACCTTTGTATCAGAGTCTATAGACAAAGTCCGTGGGCTTTGATTCCTGATCGGCGGGCCCTGGATAGGGGTTTTTAAAGTCTTTGCTAATGGTGTTGATTCCTGATCGAGCGGGCCCTGGATAGGGATTTTTAAAGTCTTTGCTAAGGGTGTTGATTCCTGATCATGGGCCCTGGATAGGGATTTTAAAGTCTTGCTAAGGGTGTTGATACCTGATCGAGCGGGCCCTGGATAGGGATTTTTAAAGTCTTTGCTAAGGGTGTTGATTCCTGATCGAGCGGGCCCTGGATAGGGATTTTAAAGTCTTTGCTAAGGGTGTTGATTCCTGCGGACCTGGTGTCCGGCAATTCCCTGTATTGTATTTTTTACCCTTTAAAAAAAATATCTCGGTTTAGTTCTTCACGTCATGGAACTTCTAGAGAACCTGGTCTACATTTTGATCATCCTTTAACCGTTTGTTATCCTTGTGCTCTGACAATTTGTGTGGGTTGGGTGCAGGAATGTAGCAAACAGGTCGATTGTAGCGGTAGTCGTTTCGATGGCGACATACTTTACAGTTATTTTGACTGTGGAGGTTATTGGAATCGTGGTTTTGTGGCAGAAACTCTCAACTCTCCAGAGTGCTCCTGGTCAAACTTCAAAACAGAGTGGTCAGGGCTCTTAGCTTGGCAAGCGTTTGATGTCTCAAAATCTGTGCTTGCAAGCTCTCTGAGTTGTAAGACAGGCAAGCCAATGTGGGCTGTAGGCCAGTAGGTAATGAAGGTGGGATACATGTTCGACAGAAACATTTGTTTGAATGGTAACAGGTCTTCCATGCCTGTTTCAGTGAGTAGGCCAAAGTAATCTGAACGAAGCCTATCATAGTAAGCTTGCGGTTGTTTATTCTGAGCTTGTTTGACAGTGTTAGCCAGTGAGCTATCGTGTTTGCGTGTCACAGAACCACTGATTTCTAATTTCAACTCTCGATGCAAAACTGATAGAGACATACCCCAAGCGACTTACAGCTGTAATCGCAGCAAAAGGTGGCGCTACAAAGTATTAACTTAAGGGGGCTGAATAATTTTGCACGCCCAATTTTTCAGTTTTTGATTTGTTAAAAAAGTTTGAAATATCCAATAAATGTCGTTCCACTTCATGATTGTGTCCCACTTGTTGTTGATTCTTCACAAAAAAATACAGTTTTATATCTTTTATGTTTGAAACCTGAAATGTGGAAAAAGGTCGCAAAGTTCAAGGGGGCCGAATACTTTCGCAAGGCACTGTACTTGCTCTAAACTCATCAACTTTATTATCCAAAGACTGAACATTAGTGAGTAATATACTCGGAAGCGGTGGGTGGTGTGCGCGCCTCTTAAGTCGAACCAGCAGGCCACCTTGAGTGCCTCTCCTCCGCCGGCAATGTTTTTGGGTCGGCCTCTGGAATAAGTTAAATTGCTCTGGGGCGAGTGAACAAAGGATCTGCTCCAGGAAAGTCGTATTCCTGGTCGTAATGCAAGTAGTTCTGGTGAGTTACCTCCGCGCACAAGCTCACACACACACTCACGCACACACACATACACAAACACGTGCACACACACATACATTACCAGGGGCAGAGGACATGACCAAGATGTGTACTTATATGCAATTTGTTTGTTGGCTTGGAGAAGTGTGTGTTTGAGGGCAGCCGAGGGTGTGTGTGGAGGTCATGTTGTTCAGTCTGTGAGCTCTGGCCACATGTCCTGAGGTTGTTGATTCGGGCTGCTAGTAGGTGGTTCTGTAATCCTGCACACACTCACTGGCACTCCTCTACCTTGTTTTCCACTGCTGTTTCTCTCACTCAAACACACTCTCTCTCTCTCTGTCTCTCTCTCTCTCTCTCTCTCTCTCTCTCACACACACACACACACACACACACACACACACACACACACACACACACACACACACACACACACACACACACACACACACACACACACACACACACACACACACACACACACACACACACACGTACACACAGACATGCACTCACACACAGACACGCACACACACAGACAAACACACACACTCCCCCCTTCCCCAGTCAATGTTCTTTTTGATCTGGATTTAGGAAGCTGGGGGCAGATGGGACAGATGGGGACAGATGGGGACAGATGGGGACAGCTGAGGACAGATGGGGACAGATGGGGACAGTTGGGGACAGTTGGGGACAGATGGGGACAGATGGGGAACAATGGGGACAGATGGGGAACGATGGGGACCGATGGTGACAGATGGGGACAGATGGGGACAGTAGGGTCCGATGGGGACAGATGGGGACAGTAGGGTCCGATGGGGACATGGGGACAGCTGGGGACAGCTGGGGACCGATGAGGAAAGATGGGGGCAGATGGGGACAGCTGGGGACAGCTGGGTGAACAGTGGGAGTCTGGGATACCGTGGCTCGCATAATCTCACGCTAACTCCTGGACACACACACACACACACACACACACACACACACACCCACACACACACTCACACTCACACACACACACACACACACACACACACACACACACACACACCCCCCACACACACACTCACACACACACACACACACACACACACACACACACACACACACACACACACACACACACACACACACACACACACACACACACACACACACACACACACACACACACACCCCCCCCTTCCCCAGTCAATGTTATTTTTGATCTGGATTTAGGGAGAGCTGGGGGAGCTGGGGACAGATGGGGACAGCTGGGGACAGCTGGGGACAGATGGGGACAGCTGGGGACCGATGGGGACAGTTGGGGACAGCTGGGGACAGCTGGGGACAACTGGGTGAACAGTGTGAGTCTGGGATAAATGCCTCGCATACTCTCACGCTAACTCCTGGACACACACACAGACACGCACACACACAGACACACACACACACACACACACACACACACACACACACACACACACACACACACACACACACACACACACACACACACACACACACACACACACACACACACACACACACACACACACACACACACACACACACGCACACGCACACACAGACATGCACTCACACACAGACACGCACACACACAGACACACACACACACGCACACACTCACCCCTTCCCCAGTCAATGTTCTTTTTGATCTGGATTTAGGAGAGCTGGGGGCAGCTGGGGACAGATGGGGACAGCTGGGGACAGATGGGGAAAGAATGTGGACCGATGGGGACAGCTGGGGACAGATGGGGACAGATGGGGACCTATGTGGACCGATGGGGACATATGGGGACAGCTGGGGACAGCTAGGTGAACAGTGCAGTGGGAGTCTGGAATACCGTGCCTCGCATACTCTCACGCCTAACTCCTGGACACACACACACACACACACACACACACACACACACACACACACACACACACACACACACACACACACACACACACACACACACACACACACACACACACACACACACACACACCCTTCCCCAGTCAATGTTCTTTTGATCTGGATTTAGGAGAGCTGGGGACAGTTGGGACAGTTGGGGACAGCTGAGGACAGCTGGGGACAGCTGAGGACAGATGGGGACAGATGGGGACAGCTGAGGAGAGCTGGGGACAGCTGGGAACAGTTGGGGACAGCTGGGGACAGCTGGGAAAGCTGGGGACAGATGGGGACAGCTGGAGACAGATGGGGACAGATGGGGACAGATGCGGACAGTAGGGTCCGATGGGGACAGATGGGGACAGTAGGGTCCGATGGAGACAGATGGGGACATGGGGACAGCTGGGGACAGCTGGGGACCCATGGGGACAGATTGGGACAGATGGGGACAGCTGGGGACAACTGGGTGAACAGTGGGAGTTTGGGATACCGTGCCTCGCATACTCTCACGCTAACTCCTGGACACACACACACACACACACACACACACACACACACACACACATACACACACACACACACACACACACACACACACACACACACACACACACACACACACACGCACACGCACACGCACACACAGACATGCACTCACACACAGACACGCACACACACAGACACACACACACTCACCCCCTTCCCCTGTCAATGTTCTTTTTGATCTGGATTTAGGAGAGCTGGGGGCAGCTGGGGACAGATGGGGACAGCTGGGGACAGATGGGGAAGAATGTGGACCGATGGGGACAGCTGGGGACAGATGGGGACCTATGTGGACCGATGGGGACATATGGGGACAGCTGGGGACAGCTAGGTGAACAGTGCAGTGGGAGTCTGGGATACCGTGCCTCGCATACTCTCCACGCTAACTCCTGGACACACACACACACACACACACACACACACACACACACACACACACACACACACACACACACACACACACACCCTTCCCCAGTCAATGTTCTTTTTGATCTGGATTTAGGAGAGCTGGGGACAGTTGGGGACAGTTGGGGACAGCTGAGGACAGCTGGGGACAGCTGAGGACAGATGGGGACAGATGGGGACAGCTGAGGAGAGCTGGGGACAGCTGGGGACAGCTGGGGACAGCTGGGGACAGATGGGGACAGCTGGAGACAGATGGGGACAGATGGGGACAGATGCGGACAGTAGGGTCCGATGGGGACAGATGGGGACAGTAGGGTCCGATGGAGACAGATGGGGACATGGGGACAGCTGGGGACAGCTGGGGACCCATGGGGACAGATTGGGACAGATGGGGACAGCTGGGGACAACTGGGTGAACAGTGGGAGTCTGGGATACCGTGCCTCGCATACTCTCACGCTAACTCCTGGACACACACACACACACACACACACACACACACACACACATACACACACACACACACACACGTACACACAGACATGCACTCACACACAGACACGCACACACACAGACACACACACACACTCCCCCCTCTTCCCCGGTCAATGTTCTTTTTGATCTGGATTTAGGAGAGCTGGGGGCAGATGGGGACAGATGGGGACAGCTGAGGACAGATGGGGACAGATGGGGACAGTTGGGGACAGTTGGGGACAGTTGGGGACATATGGGGACAGATGGGAACAATGGGGACAGATGGGGAACGATGGGGACCGATGGTGACAGAAGGGGAACGATTGGGACAGTAGGGTCCGATGGGGAAAGATGGGGACAGTAGGGTCCGATGGGGACATGGGGACAGCTGGGGACAGCTGGGGACCGATGGGGATAGATGGGGGCAGATTGGGACAGCTAGGGACAGCTGGGGACAGCTGGGTGAACAGTGGGAGTCTGAGATACCGTGGCTCGCATACTCTCACGCTAACTCCTGGACACACACACACACACACACACACACACACACACACACACACACACACACACACCCTTCCCCAGTCAATGTTCTTTTTGATCTGGATTTAGGAGAGCTGGGGGCAGATGGGGACAGATGGGGACAGTTGGGGACAGCCGAGGACAGCTGGGGACAGCTGGGGACAGCTGAGGACAGCTGGGGACAGTTGGGGACAGCTGGGGACCGATGGGGACAGTGGGGACAGATGGGGACAGCTGGGGATAGTTGGGGACAGTTGGGGACAGCTGGGGACAGATGGGGACAGCTGAGGACAGCTGGGGACAGCTGGGAACAGTTGGGGACAGCTGGGGACCGATGGGGACAGCTGGGGACAGATGGGGACAGATGGGGACAGCTGGGGACAGCTGGGGACAGATGGGGACAGCTGGAGACAGTTGAGGACAGATGGGGACAGATGCGGACAGTAGGGTCCGATGGGGACAGATGGGGACAGTAGGGTCTGATGGGGACAGATGGGGACATGGGGACAGCTGGGGACAGCTGGGGACCGATGGGGACAGATGGGGACAGCTGGGGACAACTGGGTGAACAGTGGGAGTCTGGGATACCGTGACTCGCATACTCTCACGCTAACTCCTGGACACACACACACACACACACACACACACACACACACACACACACACACACACACACACACACACACACACACACACACACATACACACACACACTCACGTACACACAGACATGCACACACAGACACGCACACACACAGACACACACACACACACACACACACACACACACACACACACACACACACACACACACACACACACACACACACACACACACACACACACACACACACACACACACACACATACACACACACACTCACGTACACACAGACATGCACTCACACACAGACACGCACACACACATACACACACACACTCACGTACACACAGACATGCACTCACACACAGACACGCACACACACAGACACACACACACACTCCCCCCCTTCCCCAGTCAATGTTCTCTTTGATCTGGATTTAGGAGAGCTGGGGGCAGATGGGGACAGATGGGGACAGATGGGGACAGCTGAGGACAGATGGGGACAGATGGGGACAGTTGGGGACAGTTGGGGCCAGTTGGGGACAGATGGGGACAGATGGGGAACAATGGGGACAGATGGGGAACGATGGGGACCGATGGTGACAGATGGGGACAGATGGGGACAGATGGGGAACGATTGGGACAGTAGGGTCCGATGGGGACAGATGGGGACAGTAGGGTCCGATGGGGACATGGGGACAGCTGGGGATAGCTGGGGACCGATGGGGACAGATGGGGGCAGATGGGGACAGCTGGGGACAGCTGGGGACAGCTGGGTGAACAGTGGGAGTCTGGGATACCGTGGCTTGCATACTCTCACGCTAACTCCTGGACACACACACACACACACACACGCACACACACCCCCCCCCTTCCCCAGTCAATGTTATTTTTGATCTGGATTTAGGAGAAACTGGGGAGCTGAGGATGATGGGGACAGCTGGGGACAGATGGGGACAGCTGGGGACAGATGGGGACAGTTAAGGGACAGCTGGGACAGATGGGGACAACTGGGTAACAGTGTGAGTCTGGGATCACCGTGCCTCGCATACTCTCACGCTAACTCCTGGACACACACACACACACACACACACACACACACACACACACACACACACACACACACACACACACACACACAGGCACACACACACAGACACGCACACACAGGCACACACAGACACGAGCACACACACATTCACACACACACACACACACACACACACACACACACACACACACACACACACACACACACACACACACACACACACACACACACACACACACACACACACACACACACACACACACACACACACACACACACACTCACAGACACGCACACACAGGCACACACAGACACGAGAGCACACACACATTCACACACACACATACACACACACACACATACACACACACACACACACACACACACACACACACACACACACACACACACACACACACACACACACACACACACACACACACACACACAGACACGCACACACAGGCACACACAGACACGAGCACACACACATTCACACACACACACATACACACACACACACACACACACACACACACACACACACACACACACACACACACACACACACACACGTAGACACGTGTACACACAGAGATGCACTCACACACAGACACGCACACACACAGACATGCACACAGACATCTTATAAAGGACAAAAGGCAAGACCCAAATGCAGACACAGGAGGCAGACCCAGGAGGCAGACACAGGAGGCAGACACAGGAGGCAGAGACAGGAGGCAGACACAGGAGACAGACACAGGAGGCAGACCCAGGAGGCAGACACAGGAGGCAGACATGGAGGCAGACACAGGAGGCAGAGACAGGAGGCAGACACAGGAGACAGACACAGGAGGCAGACACAGGTGGCAGAGACAGGAGGCAGAGACAGGAGGCAGAGACAGGAGGCAGACACAGGAGGCAGACACTGGAGGCAGACACAGGTGGCAGACACTGGAGGCAGACACTGGAGGCAGACACAGGAGGCAGATGGTTGAGCGCCGATATTTATTATAACAAAGGGAGCAGACAAAAGTAGGTCGAGTGTGACGATAGGCAGTCTCGAAGTCAGGACAGGGGAGAGTTCATCAACCAGTTCAGAGTCCAAACAGTACCAGACGATAGGCAGTCTCGAAGTCAGGACAGGCGAGAGTTCATCAACCAGGTCAGAGTCCAAACAGTACCAGACGATAGGCAGTCTCGAAGTCAGGACAGGTGAGAGTTCATCAACCAGGTCAGAGTCCAAACAGTACCAGACGATAGGCAGTCTCGAAGTCAGGACAAGGGAGAGTTCATCAACCAGGTCAGAGTCCAAACAGAACCAGACGATAGGCAGTCTCGAAGTCAGGACAGGGGAGAGTTCATCAACCAGGTCAGAGTCCAAACAGTACCAGACGATAGGCAGTCTCGAAGTCAGGACAGTGGAGAGTTCATCAACCAGGTCAGAGTCCAGACAATACCAGACGATAGGCAGTCTCGAAGTCAGGACAGGGGAGAGTTCATCAACCAGGTCAGAGTCCAAACAGTACCAGACGATAGGCAGTCTTGAAGTCAGGACAGGGGAGTTCATCAACTAGGTCAGAGTCCAAACAGTACCAGACGATAGGCAGTCTCGAGGTTAGGACAGGGGAGAGTTCATCAACCAGGTCAGAGTCCAAACAGTACCAGACGATAGGCAGTCTCGAAGTCAGGACAGGGGAGAGTTCATCAACCAGGTCAGAGTCCAAACAGTACCAGACGATAGGCAGTCTCGAAGTCAGGACAGGGGAGAGTTCAGGTCAGAGTCCAAACAGTACCAGACGATAGGCAGTCTCGAGGTTAGGACAGGGAGAGTTCATCAACCAGGTCAGAGTCCAAACAGTACCAGACGATAGGCCGTCTCGAAGTTAGGACAGGGAGAGTTCATCAACCAGGTCAGAGTCAAACAGTACCAGACGATGAGTGATCTCGAAAGTCAGGACAAGGGAGAGTTCATCAACCAGGTCAGAGTCCAAACAGAACCAGACGATAGGCAGTCCTAAGTCAGGACAGGGAGAGTTCATCAACCAGGTCAGAGTCCAAACAGTACCAGGTGATAGGCAGTCTCGAAGTCAGGACAGTGGAGAGTTCATCAACCAGGTCAGAGTCAGACAATACCAGGCGATAGGCAGTCTCGAAGTCAGGACAGGGAGAGTTCATCAACCAGGTCAGAGTCCAAACAGTACCAGACGATAGGCAGTCTTGAAGTCAGGACAGGAGTTCATCAACTAGGTCAGAGTCAAACAGTACCAGACGATGGGCAGTCTCGAGGTTAGGACAGGGGAGAGTTCATCAACCAGGTCAGAGTCCAAACAGTACCAGACGATAGGCAGTCTCGAAGTCAGGACAGGGGAGTTCATCAACCAGGTTCCAAACAGTATCAGTGCACCAGGGAGAGTTCATCAAGAGTCAGAGTCCAAACAGTACCAGACGATAGGCAGTCTCGAGGTTAGGACAGGGAGAGTTCATCAACCAGGTCAGAGTCCAAA
>NW_027012417.1:0-19568 GCF_036934945.1 Oncorhynchus masou masou
TAGTGGTAGACAGGTGTTGTATATAGTGGTAGTGTTAGACAGGTGTTGTATATAGTGGTAGTGTTAGACAGGTGTTGTATATAGTGGTAGTGTTAGACAGGTGTTGTATATAGTGGTAGTGTTAGACAGGTGTTGTATATAGTGGTAGTGTTAGACAGGTGTTGTATATAGTGGTAGTGTTAGACAGGTGTTGTATATAGTGGTAGTGTTAGACAGGTGTTGGTATATAGTGGTAGTGTTAGACAGTTGTTGTATATAGTGGTAGTGTTGGAGACAGGTGTTGTATATAGTGGTAGTGGTAGACAGGTGTTGTATATAGTGGTAGTGTTAGACAGGTGTTGTATATAGTGACTAGTGTTAGACAGGTGTTGTATATAGTGGTAGTGTTGGACAGGTGTTGTATATAGTGGTAGTGTTAGACAGGTGTTGTATATAGTGGTAGTGTTAGACAGGTGTTGTATATAGTGGTAGTGTTAGACAGGTGTTGTATATAGTGGTAGTGTTAGACAGGTGTTGTATATAGTGGTAGTGTTAGACAGGTGTTGTATATAGTGGTAGTGTTAGACAGGTGTTGTATATAGTGGTAGTGTTGGACAGGTGTTGTATATAGTGGTAGTGGTAGACAGGTGTTGTATATAGTGGTAGTGTTAGACAGGTGTTGTATATAGTGGTAGTGTTAGACAGGTGTTGTATATAGTGGTAGTGTTAGACAGGTGTTGTATATAGTGGTAGTGTTGGACAGGTGTTGTATATAGTGGTAGTGTTAGACAGGTGTTGTATATAGTGGTAGTGTTAGACAGGTGTTGTATATAGTGGTAGTGTTGGACAGGTGTTGTATATAGTGGTAGTGTTAGACAGGTGTTGTATATAGTGGTAGTGTTGGACAGGTGTTGTATATAGTGGTAGTGTTAGACAGGTGTTGTATATAGTGGTAGTGTTGGACAGGTGTTGTATATAGTGGTAGTGTTAGACAGGTGTTGTATATAGTGGTAGTGTTAGACAGTGTTGTATATAGTAGTATTAGACAGTGTTGTATATAGTAGTAGTAATGAACAGGTGTTGTATATATTAGTAGTAAACAGGTGTTGCATATATAGTAGTAGTATTGAACAACTGTGCCTTATATAGTAGTAGTATTATGAGCAAGTGTTGTATATAGTAGTAGTATTAGACGATGTTGTATATAGTGGTAGTGTTGAACAGGTGTTGTATATAGTGAGTAGTGTTAGACGGGTGTTGTATATAGTGGTAGTGTTAGACAGGTCTTGTATATAGTGGTAGTGTTAGACAGCTCTTGTATATAGTGGTAGTGTATTGTATATAGTATTAGTGTTGGACAGGTGTTGTATATAGTGGTAGTGTTAGACAGGTGTTGTATATAGTGGTAGTGTTAGACAGGTGTTGTATATAATAGTGTAGGTCTTGTATATAGTGGTAGTGTTGGACAGGTGTTGTATATATAGTGTTAGACAGTATTGTTGTGTATATAGTGGTAGACAGGTGTTGTATATAGTGGTAGTGTTGGACAGGTGTTGTATATAGTGGTAGTGTTAGACAGGTGTTGTATATAGTGGTAGTGTTAGACAGGTGTTGTATATAGTGGTAGTGTTAGACAGGTCTTGTATATAGTGGTAGTGTTGGACAGGTGTTGTATATAGTGGTAGTGTTAGACAGGTGTTGTATATAGTGGTAGACAGGTGTTGTATATAGTGGTAGTGTTGGACAGGTGTTGTATATAGTGGTAGTGTTAGACAGGTGTTGTATATAGTGGTAGACAGGTGTGGTATATAGTGGTAGTGTTAGACAGGTGTTGTATATAATTATTAGTGTTGGACAGGTGTTGTATATAGTGGTAGTGTTAGGTGTTGTATATAGTGGTAGTGTTGGACAGGTGTTGTATATAGTGGTAGTGTTAGACAGGTGTTGTATATATAGTGTTAGGTGTTAGTAGTAGTATTAGACAGGTGTTGTATATAGTGGTAGTGTTAGATAGGTGTTGTATATAGTGGTAGTGTTGGACAGGTGTTGTATATAGTGGTAGTGTTAGACAGGTGTTGTATATAGTGGTAGACAGGTGTGGTATATAGTGGTAGTGTTAGACAGGTGTTGTATATAGTGGTAGTGTTGGACAGGTGTTGTATATAGTGGTAGTGTTGGACAGGTGTTGTATATAGTGGTAGTGTTAGACAGGTGTTGTATATAGAGTAGTGTTAGACAGGTGTTGTATATAGTGGTAGTGTTAGACAGGTGTTGTATATAGTGGTAGTGTTAGACAGGTGTTGTATATATAGGTGTGGTATATAGTGGTAGTAACAGGTGTTGTATATAGTGGTATTATTGTACAGGTGTTGTATATAGTGGTAGTGTTGGATAGGTGTTGTATATAGTGGTAGTGTTAGACAGGTGTTGTATATATAGGTGTTAGTAGTGTTAGACGGGTGTTGTATATAGTGGTAGTGTTAGACAGGTGTTGTATATAGTGGTAGTATTAGACGGGTGTTGTATATAGTGGTAGTGTTAGACAGGTGTTGTATATAGTGGTAGTGTTAGACAGGTGTTGTATACTAATTGGTAGTGTTAGACAGGTGTTGTATATAGTGGTAGTGTTGAACAGGTGTTTATATAGTGGTAGTGTTAGACAGGTGTTGTATATAGTATAGTGTTAGACAGGTGTTGTATATAGTGGTAGTGTTAGACAGGTGTTGTATATAGTGGTAGTGTTAGACAGGTGTTGTATATAGTGGTAGTGTTAGACAGGTGTTGTATATATAGTAGTGTTAGACAGGTGTTGTATATAGTGGTAGTGTTAAACAGGTGTTGTATAATAGTGGTAGTGTTGGACAGGTGTTGTATATAAGTGTTGGACAGCTGTTGTATATAGTGGGGTGTTAGACAGCAGACAGCTGTGTATATAGTGGTAGTTTTAGACAGGTGTTGTATATAGTGGTGTTAGACGGGTGTTGTATATAGTGGTAGTGTTGGACAGGTGTTGTATATAGTGGTAGTGTTGGACAGCTGTTGTATATAGTGGTAGTGTTAGACAGCTGTTGTATATAGTGGTATTGTGAGACAGGTGTTGTATATAGTGGTAGTTTTTAGACAGGTGTTGTATATAGTAGTAGTGTTAAACAGGTGTGGTATATAGTGGTAGTGTTAGACAGGTTGGTATATAATGGTAGTGTTAGACAGGTGTTGTATATATAGTGTGAGACAGGTGTTGTGTATATAGTGGTAGTGTGAGACAGGTGTTGTGTATATAGTGGTAGTGTTAGACAGGTGTTGTACATAGTGGTAGTGTTGGACAGGTGTTGTATATAGTGGTAGTGTTAGACAGGTGTTGTATATAGTGGTAGTGTTAGACAGGTGTTGTATATAGTGGTAGTGTTAGACAGCTGTTGTATATAGTGGTAGTGTTAGACAGCTGTTATGTATAGTGGTAGTGTTAAAGCTGTTGTATATAGTGGTAGTGTTAGACAGCTGTTGTATATAAGTAGGTGTTGTATATAGTGGTAAACAGGTGTTGTATATAGTGGTAGTGTTAGATAGGTGTTGTATATAGTGGTAGTGTTGGACAGGTGTTGTATATAATTGGTAGTGTTAGACAGGTGTTGTATATAGTGGTAGTGTTAGACAGGTGTTGTATATAGTGGTAGTGTTAGACAGGTGTTGTATATAGTGGTAGTGTTAGACAGGTGTTGTATATGGTGGTAGTGTTAGACAGGTGTTGTATATAGTGGTAGTGTTAGACAGGTGTTGTATATAGTGGTAGTGTTAGACAGGTGTTGTATATAGTGGTAGTGTTAGACAGGTGTTGTATATAGTGGTAGTGTTAGACAGGTGTTGTATATAGTGGTAGTGTTAGACAGGTGTTGTATATAGTGGTAGTGTTAGACTGAGTGTTGTATATAGTGGTAAGTGTTGTATATAGTGGTAGTGTTGGACAGGTGTTGTATATAGTGGTAGTGTTAGACAGCTGTTGTATATAGTGGTAGTGTTAGACAGCTGTTGTATATAGTGGTAGTGTTAGACAGCTGTTGTATATAGTGGTAGTGTTAGACAGGTGTTGTATATAGTGGTAGTGTGAGACAGGTGGTGTATATAGTGGTAGTGTTAGACAGGTGTTGTAGTGTTGTATATAGTGGTAGTGTTAGACAGGTGTGGTATATAGTGGTAGTGTTAGACAGGTGTGGTATATAGTGGTAGTGTTAGACAGGTGTTGTATATAGTGGTAGTGTGAGACAGGTGTTGTGTATATAGTGGTAGTGTGAGACAGGTGTTGTGTATATAGTGGTAGTGTGAGACAGGTGTTGTGTATATAGTGGTAGTGTTAGACAGGTGTTGTATATAGTGGTAGTGTTAGACAGCTGTTGTATATAGTGGTAGTGTTAGACAGGTGTTGTATATAGTGGTAGTGTTAGACAGCTGTTGTATATAGTGGTAGTGTTAGACAGCTGTTGTATATAGTGGTAGTGTTAGACAGCTGTTGTATATAGTGGTAGTGTGAGACAGGTGTTGTATATAGTGGTAGTGTTAGACAGCTGTTGTATATAGTGGTATTGTGAGACAGGTGTTGTATATAGTGGTAGTTTTAGACAGGTGTTGTATATAGTGGTAGTGTTAGACAGGTGTGGTATATAGTGGTAGTGTTAGACAGGTGTGGTATATAGTGGTAGTGTTAGACAGGTGTTGTATATAGTGGTAGTGTGAGACAGGTGTTGTGTATATAGTGGTAGTGTGAGACAGGTGTTGTGTATATAGTGGTAGTGTTAGACAGGTGTTGTACATAGTGGTAGTGTTGGACAGGTGTTGTATATAGTGGTAGTGTTAACAGGTGTTGTATATAGTAGTAGACAGTGTTGTATATAGTGGTAGTGTTAGACAGGTGTTGTATATAGTGGTAGTGTTGGACAGGTGTTGTATAATAGTGTTAGATAGGTGTTGTATATGAGTGGTAGTGTTGGACAGGTATTTATATAGTGGTAGTGTTAGACAGGTGTTGCTGGTTGTTATATAGTGGTAGTGTTAGACAGGTGTTGTATATAGTGGTAGTGTTAGACAACTGTTGTATATAAGTGGTAGTGTTAGACAGGTGTTGTATATAGTGGTAGTGTGAGACAGGTGTTGTATATAGTGGTAGTGTTAGACAGGTGTTGTATATAGTGGTAGTGTTAGACAGGTGTTGTATATAGTGGTAGTGTTAGACAGGTGTTGTATATAGTGTTAGACAGGTGTTGTATATAGTGGTAGTGTTGGACAGGTGTTGTATATAGTGGTAGTGTTAGACAGGTGTTGTATATAGTGGTAGTGTTAGACAGGTGTTGTATATAGTGGTAGTGTTAGACAGGTGTTGTATATAGTGGTAGTGTTAACTGTTGTATATAGTGGTAGTGTTAGACGAATTGTTGTATATAGTGGTAGTGTTAGACAGGTGTTGTATATAGTGGTAGTGTTAGACAGGTGTTGTATATAGTGGTAGTGTTAGACAGGTGTTGTATATAAGTGGTAGTGGTAGACAGGTGTTGTATATAGTGGTAGTAGTATTTATATAGTGGTAGTGTTGGACAGGTGTTGTATATAGTGGTAGTGTTAGACAGGTGTTGTATATAGTGGTAGTGTTGGACAGGTGTTGTATATAGTGGTAGTGTTAGACAGGTGTTGTATATAGTGGTAGTGTTAGACAGGTGTTGTATATAGTGGTAGTGTTAGACAGGTGTTGTATATAGTGGTAGTGTTAGACAGGTGTTGTATATAGTGGTAGTGTTAGAGTGTTGTATATAGTGGTAGTGTTAGACAGGTGTTGTATATAGTGGTAGTGTTAGACAGGTGTTGTATATAGTGGTAGTGTTAGACAGGTGTTGTATATAGTGGTAGTGTTGGACAGGTGTTGTATATAGTGGTAGTGTTAGACAGTGGTAGTTGTATATAGTGGTAGTGTTAGACAGGTGTTGTATATAGTGGTAGTGTTGGACAGGTGTTGTATATAGTGGTAGTGTTGGACAGGTGTTGTATATAGTGGTAGTGTTAGACAGGTGTTGTATATAGTGGTAGTGTTAGACAGGTGTTGTATATAGTGGTAGTGTTAGACAGGTGTTGTATATAGTGGTAGTATTAGACAGGTGTTGTATATAGTGGTAGTGTTAGATAGGTGTTGTATATAGTGGTAGTGTTGGACAGGTGTTGTATATAGTGGTAGTGTTAGACAGGTGTTGTATATAGTGGTGTTAACAGTATATGGTGGTAGTGTTAGACAGGCTGTTGTATATAGTGGTAGTGTTGGACAGGTGTTGTATATAGTGGTAGTGTTGGACAGGTGTTGTATATAGTGGTAGTGTTAGACAGGTGTTGTATATAGAGTAGTGTTAGACAGGTGTTGTATATAGTGGTAGTGTTAAACAGTGTTGTATATAGTGGTAGTGTTAGACAGGTGTTGTATATAGTGGTAGACAGGGTGTTGTATATTGTAACAGGTGTTGTATATAGTGGTAGTGTTAGACAGGTGTTGTATATAGGTGTTGTATATAGTGGTAGTGTTAGACAGGTGTTGTATATAGTGGTAGTGTTAGACAGGTGTTGTATATAGTGGTAGTGTTGGACAGGTGTTGTATATAGTGGTAGTGTTAGACAGGTGTTGTATATAGTGGTAGTGTTAGACAGGTGTTGTATATAGTGGTAGTGTTAGACAGGTGTTGTATACTTAGTGGTAGTGTTGGACAGGTGTTTGTATATAGTGGTAGTGTTAGATAGGTGTTGTATATAGTGGTAGTGTTGGACAGGTGTTGTATATAAGTGGTAGTGTTAGACGGTATTATGTTGTATATAGTGGTAGACAGGTGTTGTATATAGTGGTAGTGTTAGACAGGTGTTGTATATAGTGGTAGTGTTGGACAGGTGTTGTATATAGTGGTAGTGTTGGACAGGTGTTGTATATAGTGGTAGTGTTAGACAGGTGTTGTATTGTATATAGTGGTAGTGTTAGACAGGTGTTTGTATATAGTGGTAGTGTGAGACAGGTGTTTGTATATAGTGGTAGTGTGAGACAGGTGTTGTATATAGTGGTAGTGTTAGACAGGTGTTGTATATAGTGTGTTAGACAGGTGTGGTATATAGTGGTAGTGTTAGACAGGTGTTGTATATAGTGGTAGTGTTAGACAGCTGTTGTATATAGTGGTAGTGTTGGACAGGTGTTGTATATAGTGGTAGTGTTGGACAGGTGTTGTATATAGTGGTAGTGTTAGACAGGTGTTGTATATAGTGGTAGTGTTAGACAGTGTTGTATATGTGTAGGTGTTGTATATATTAGTTTTAGACAGGTGTTGTATATATAGTGTTCAGGTGTGAGGTATATAGTGGTAGTGTTAGACAGGTGTTGTATATAGTGGTAGTGTTGGACAGGTGTTGTATATATATGAGACAGTGTGTAGTGTTGAGACAGGTGTTTGTATATAGTGGTAGTGTTAGGTGTTGTACATAGTGGTAGTGTGTGGTATATAGTGTGTTAGTAGTGGTAGTGTTAGACCCAGGTGTTGTATATAGTGGTAGTGTTAGACAGCAGGTGTTGTATATAAGTGTGTTAGTGTTGGACAGGTGTTGTATATAGTGGTAGTGTTAGACAGGTGTTGTATATAGTGGTAGTGTTAGATAGGTGTTGTATATAGTGGTAGTGTTGGACAGGTGTTGTATATAGTGGTAGTGTTAGACAGGTGTTGTATATAGTGGTAGTGTTAGACAGGTGTTGTATATAGTGGTAGTGTTGGACAGGTGTTGTATATAGTGGTAGTGTTAGACAGGTGTTGTATATAGTGGTAGTGTTAGACAGGTGTTGTATATAGTGGTAGTGTGAGACAGGTGTTGTATATAGTGGTAGTGTTGGACAGGTGTTGTATATAGTGGTAGTGTTGGACAGGTGTTGTATATGGTAGTGTTAGGTGTTGTATATAGTGGTAGTGTTGTATATAGTGGTAGTGTTGGACAGGTGTTGTATATAGTGGTAGTGTTAGACAGGTGTTGTATATAGTGGTAGTATTAGACAGGTGTTGTATATAGTGGTAGTGTTAGATAGGTGTTGTATATAGTGGTAGTGTTGGACAGGTGTTGTATATAGTGGTAGTGTTAGACAGGTGTTGTATATAGTGGTAGACAGGTGTGGTATATAGTGGTAGTGTTAGACAGGTGTTGTATATAGTGGTAGTGTTGGACAGGTGTTGTATATAGTGGTAGTGTTGGACAACTGTTGTATATAGTGGTAGTGTTAAACAGCTGTTGTATATAGTGGTAGTGTTAGACAGGTGTTGTATATAGTGGTAGTGTTAGACAGGTGTTGTATATAGTGGTAGTGTTAGACAGGTGTTGTATATAGTGGTAGTGTTAGACAGGTGTTGTATATAGTGGTAGTGTTAGACAGGTGTTGTATATAGTGGTAGTGTTAGACAGGTGTTGTATATAGTGGTAGTGTTAGACAGGTGTTGTATATAGTGGTAGTGGTAGACAGGTGTTGTATATAAATAGTAGTGTTAGACAGGTGTTGTATATAGTAGTAGTGTTGGACAGGTGTTGTATATAGTGGTAGTGTTAGACAGGTGTTGTATATAGTGGTAGTGTGAGACAGGGTGTTGTATATAGTGGTAGTGTTAGACAGGTGTTGTATATAGTGGTAGTGTTAGACAGGTGTGTATATAGTGGTAGTGTTAGACAGGTGTTGTATATAGTGGTGATGTTAGACAGGGTGTTGTATATAGTGGTAGTGTTAGACAGGTGTTGTATATAGTGGTAGTGTTAGACAGGTGTTGTATATAGTGGTAGTGTTAGACAAGGTGTTGTATATAGTGGTAGTGTTGGACAGGTGTGTGTATATAGTGGTAGTGTTGGAACAGGTGTTGTATATAGTGGTAGTGTTAGACAGGTGTTGTATATAGTGTGTAGACAGGTGTTGTATATAGTGGTAGTGTAGTTAGACAGGTGTTGTATATAGTGGTAGTGTTGGACAGGTGTTGTATATAGTGGTAGTGTTGGACAGGCTGTTGTATATAGTGGTAGTGTTGGACAGGTGTTGTATATAGTGGTAGTTTTAGACAGGTGTTGTATATAGTGGTAGTGTTAGACAGGTGTTGTATATAGTGGTAGTATTAGACAGGTGTTGTATATAGTGGTAGTGTTAGATAGGTGTTGTATATAGTGGTAGTGTTGGACAGGTGTTTGTATATAGTGGTAGTGTTGAACAGGTGTTGTGTTGTGTGGTATATAGTGGTAGTGTTAGTGTTGTATATAGTGGTAGTGTTGGACAGGTGTTGTATATAGTGGTAGTGTTGGACAGGTGTTGTATATAGTGGTAGTGTTAGACAGGTGTTGTATATAGAGTGAGTGTTAGGTGTTGTATATAGTGGTAGTGTTGGACAGGTGTTGTATATAGTGGTAGTGTTAGACAGGTGTTGTATATAGTGGTAGACAGGTGTTGTATATAGTTAGTGTTGGACAGGTGTTGTATATAGTGGTAGTGTTAGACAGGTGTTGTATATAGTGGTAGACAGGTGTTGTATATAGTGGTAGTGTTAGACAGGTGTTGTATATAGTGGTAGTGTTGGATAGGTGTTGTATAGTGTTGGACAGGTGTTGTAGTGTTGGACAGGTGTTGTATATAGTGGTAGTGTTAGACAGGTGTTGTATATGACAGGTGGTATATAGTGTTAGACTGGTGTTGTATATAGTGGTGTGTTAGATAGGTGTTGTATATAGTGGTAGTGTTGGACAGGTGTTGTATATAGTGGTAGTGTTAGACAGGTGTTGTATATAGTGGTAGTGTGAACAGGTGTTGTATATAGTGGTAGTGTTAGACAGGTGTTGTATATAGTGGTAGTGTTGGACAGGTGTTGTATATAGTGGTAGTGTTAGACAGGTGTTGTATATAGTGGTAGTGTTAGACATGTGTTGTATATAGTGGTAGTGTTAGACAGGTGTTGTATATAGTGGTAGTGTTAGACAGGTGTTGTATATAGTGGTAGTGTTGGACAGGTGTTGTATATAGTGGTAGTGTTGGACAGGTGTTGTATATAGTGGTAGTGTTAGACAGGTGTTGTATATAGTGGTAGTGTTAGACAGTGTTGTATATAGTGGTAGTGTTAGACAGCTGTTGTATATAGTGGTAGTGTTAGACAGGTGTTGTATATAGTGGTAACTAGACAGCTGTTGTATATAGTGGTAGTGTTAGACAGCTGTTGTATATAAGTAGTAGTGTTAGACAGGTGTTGTATATAGTAAGTAGTGTTAGACAGGTGTTGTATATAGTGGTAGTGTGAGACAGGTGTTGTATATAGTGGTAGTGTTAGACAGGTGTTGTATATAGTGGTAGTGTTAGACAACTGTTGTGTATATATAGTGGTAGTGTTAGACAGGTGTTGTATATAGTGGTAGTGTTGAGACAGGTGTTGTATATAGTGGTAGTGTTAGACAGGTGTTGTATATAGTGGTAGTGTTAGACAGGTGTTGTATATAGTGGTAGTGTTGAGACAGGTGTTATTTGTATATAGTGGTAGTGTTGGACAGGTGTTGTATATAGCTGTTGTATATAGTAGTTAGACAGGTGTTGTATATAGTGGTAGTGTTAGACAGGTGTTGTATATATTAGTGTTGAGACAGGTGTTGTATATAGTGGTAGTGTTAGACAGGTGTTGTATATAGTGGTAGGTGTTGTATATGTAGTGTTGGACAGGTGTTGTATATAGTGGTAGTGTTGGACAGGTGTTGTATATAGTGGTAGTGTTAGACAGGTGTTGTATATAGTGGTAGTGTTAGACAGGTGTTGTATATAGTGGTAGTGTTTGGACAGGTGTTGTATATAGTGGTAGTGTTGGATTAGGTGTTGTATATAGTGGTAGTGTTAGACAGGTGTTGTATATAGTGGTAGTGTTAGACAGCTGTTGTATATAGTGGTAGTGTTAGACAGGTGTTGTATATAGTGGTAGTGTTAGACAGGTGTTGTATATAGTGGTAGTGTTAGACAGGTGTTGTATATAGTGGTAGTGGTAGACAGCTGTTGTATATAGTGGTAGTGTGAGACAGGTGTTGTATATAATAGTGTTGAACTGGCTGTTGTATATAGTGTTGGACAGGTGTTGTATATAGTGGTAGTGTTGGACAGGTGTTGTATATAGTGGTAGTGTTAGATAGGTGTTGTATATATAGTGGTAGTGTTAGACAGGTGTTGTATATAGTGGTAGTGTTAGACAGGTGTTGTATATAGTGGTAGTGTTAGACAGCTGTTGTATATAGTGGTAGTGTTAGACAGGTGTTGTATATAGTGTATATAGTGGTAGTGTTAGACAGGTTGTATATAGTGGTAGTGTTAGACAGGTGTTGTATATAGTGGTAGTGTTAGACAGGTGTTGTATATAGTGTTAGACAGGTGTTGTATATAGTGGTAGTGTTAGACAGGTGTTATATAGTGGTAGTGTTGGACAGGTGTTGTATATATAGTGGTAGTGTTAGAGTGTTAGCTGTTGTATATAGTGGTAGTGTTAGCTGTTGACAGGTGTTTGTATATAGTAGTAGTGTTAGACAGGTGTTGTATATAGTGGTAGTGTTAGACAGGTGTTGTATATAGTGGTAGTGTTAGACAGGTGTTGTATATAGTGGTAGTGTTAGACAGGTGTTGTATATAGTGGTAGTGTTAGACAGGTGTTGTATATAGTGGTAGTGTTAGACAGGTGTTGTATATAGTGGTAGTGTGAGACAGGTGGTAGTGTTAGACAGGTGTTTGTATATAGTGGTAGTGTTAGACAGGTGTTGTATATAGCTGTTGTATATGGTAGTGTTAGACAGGTGTTGTATATAGTGGTAGTGTTAGACACATTGGTAGTGTTAGGCTGTTGTATATATAGTGGTAGTGTTGAGACAGGTGTTGTATATAGTGGTAGTGTTAGACAGGTGTTGTATATAGTGGTAGTGTTAGACAGGTGTTGTATATAGTGGTAGTGTTAGACAGGTGTTGTATATAGTGGTAGTGTTAGACAGGTGTTGTATATAGTGGTAGTGTTAGACAGGTGTTGTATATAGTGGTAGTGTTAGACAGGTGTTGTATATAGTGGTAGTATTAGACAGGTGTTGTATATAGTGGTAGTGTTAGACAGGTGTTGTATATAGTGGACAGGTGTTGTATATAGTGGTAGTGTTAGGTGTGTATTAGTGGTAGTGTTAGGTGTTGTATATAGTGGTAGTGTTAGACAGGTGTTGTATATAGTGGTAGTGTTGAGACAGGTGTTGTATATAGTGGTAGTGTTAGACAGGTGTTGTATATAGTGGTAGTGTTAGACAGGTGTTGTATATAGTGGTAGTGTTAGACAGCTGTTGTATATAGTGGTAGACAGGTGTTGTATATAGTGGTAGTGTTAGACAGGTGTTGTATATAGTGGTAGTGTTAGATAGGTGTTGTATATAGTGGTAGTGTTGGACAGGTGTTGTATATAGTGGTAGTGTTAGACAGGTGTTGTATATAGTGGTAGTGTTAGACAGGTGTTGTATATAGTGGTAGTGTTAGACAGGTGTTGTATATAGTGGTAGTGTTAGACAGGTGTTGTATATAGTGGTAGTGTTAGACAGGTGTTGTATATAGTGGTAGTGTTGGACAGGTGTGCTGTCCAGGTGACTGTATATTGTCAGGTACAGGTAACAGGTAGCTATCTGAGTAGTGTTAGACATCTCCTCTCCTTCCTTTTATACCTGCAGCACTGTGAGTGGTATAAATAGACATCACGTCACTCCTGCTTCAGACATGTGAGAGGGGACTTCAGGTGTTGTATATAGTGTTAGTGTTAGACTTGAAAGGCATTTCAGTTTCTTCCTTGTTTTAAACTATGGTGCCATTCTGAAGTGTGTGTGTGTGTGTGAACTGTGTGTGTGTCTTTGTTGGGGTGTGTGTGTGTGTGTGTGTGTGTGTGTGTGTGTGTGTGTGTGTGTGTGTGTGTTCTCAGGTCGTCCGGCCCTGTCTCCAGGTGATGGAGGCCATGCTAGTTGCCGCGGTAACGGCGACGGTGTCTTTCGCCATGATCTATTTCTCTAATGACTGTCAGCCTCTCGGACCTGACCAGTCAGAGGACTACCCTCTACAGGTACACACACACACGCGCACGCACACACACACACACACACACACACGCAATTGTGGAGACACAATTAAGTCCCTTTCAAAGTACTATTTTCCTTAACCCTCACCCTAGCTCCTCCCCCAAGCTCTTAGACCCTCACCCTAGCTCTTAGACCCTCACCCTAGCTCCTAGCCCCTCACCCTAGCTCCTAGCCCCTCACCCTAGCCCCTTACCAAATTCTAACCCTAAACCCCCTAGAAATTGCGTTTGACCTTGTGGGGGCTAACAAAATGTCCCCAGTTGGTCACATTTTTGTTTGTTTACTTTTCTTGTGGGAACCTCTGGTCCCCACAAGTAATAGTTAAACGCATCCAAACACAACCCCACTCACTCACATGCTCTGCCTCCAGTTGTTCTGTGCGGATGGAGAATATAACTCCATGGCAACGGCCTTCTTCAACACACCTGAGAGGAGCGTCCGCAGTCTCTTCCACAACCCACCAGGTAGACCGTTTGTGTGCCTGGTCGATGCACCAGAGCACTGTGTTTATGGTGCACTGTGTCTCTGCAGTGTGATAGTGCCCCCTGGTGTTGAACTAGCAGACTGCTTCACCACAATGCTCCCTTCTGATGTCTGTTTACACCACACTATTCAGTTGGAAAGTCATTTGTTTTAATTATTATGAATGTACAAAGTTTGCAATGAACACATTTTTGTATTTCTGTCTCACTCACTCTCTCTGTCTATCTCTCTCTGTCTGTCTGTCTGTCTCTGTCTGTCTGTCTGTCTGTCTGTCTGTCTCTGTCTGTCTCTGTCTGTCTCTGTCTGTCTCTGTCTGTCTCTGTCTGTCTGTGTCTGTCTGTGTCTGTCTGTCTCTGTCTGTCTGTCTGTCTGTCTCTGTCTGTCTGTCTGTGTCTCTGTCTGTCTGTCTCTGTCTGTCTCTGTCTGTCTCTCTCTGTCTCTCTGTCTGTCTCTCTGTCTGTCTCTCTGTCTCTCTGTCTGTCTCTGTCTGTCTGTCTCTGTCTGTCTGTGTCTCTGTCTGTGTCTGTCTGTCTCTGTCTGTCTCTCTGTCTCTGTCTGTCTCTGTCTCTCGGTCTGTCTGTCTGTGTCTCTCCTGTCTGCCTCTCTCGGTCTCTCTGTCTGTCTGTCTTTCTCTCTCTTTCTCTCTCTGTCTCTCTCTTTCTGCCTCTCTTGGTCTCTCTGTCTGTCTGTCTCTTCTCTCTGTCGGTCTCTTTTTCTCTCTGTCTCTCTCTTTCTCTCTCTTGGTCTCTCTCTCTGTCTCTTTCTCTCTCTGTCTCTTTCTTCTTCTTCCAGGTTCCTACAACCCTCTGACTCTAAGTCTGTTTACGTTGACCTATTTCTTCCTGGCCTGTTGGACCTATGGCCTGACTGTCTCAGCTGGAGTCTTCATCCCGTCTCTGCTCATAGGAGCAGCCTGGGGAAGACTGTTTGGGATACTGCTGGCTGCTATCACGCCTAACGGATCGGTGAGTGTGAGGGGGTTATATGGCCATCATTGTGGGGGTTATATGGCCATCATTATGGGGGTTATATGGCCATCATTATGGGGGTTATATGGTGGTTATATGGCCATCATTATGGGGGTTATATGGCCATCATTATGGGGGTTATATGGCCCTCATTATGGGGGTTATATGGCCATCATTATGGGGGTTATATGGCTCTCATTATGGGGGTTATATGGCCATCATTATGGGGGTTGTATGGGGGTTATATGACCATCATTATGGGGGTTATATGGCCATCATTATGGGGGTTGTATGGGGGTTATATGACCATCATTATGGGGGTTATATGGCCATCATTATGGGGGTTATATGGCCATCATTATGGGGGTTATATGGCCATCATTATGGGGGTAATATGGCCATCATTATGGAGGTTATATGGCCATCAGTATGGGGGTTATATGGTCATCATTATGGAGGTTATATGGCCATCATTATGGGGGTTATATGACCATCATTATGGGGGTTATGTGGGGGTTATATGACATCATTGTGGGGGTTATATGGACATCATTATGGGGGTTATATTACCATCATTGTGGGGGTTATATGGCCATCATTATGGGGGTTATATGGCCATCATTATGGGGGTTATATGGCCATCATTATGGGGGTTATATGACATCATTGTGGGGGTTATATGACCATCATTATGGGGGTTATATGACATCATTGTGGGGGTTATATGGACATCATTATGGGGGTTATATGACCATCATTGTGGGGGTAATATGGACATCATTGTGGGGGTATATGACATCATTGTGGGGGTATATGACATTGTGGGGGTATATGACATCATTGTGGGGGTATATGACATCATTGTGGGGGTATATGACATCATTGTGGGGGTATATGACATAATTCTCCCGTTGGGCCACACTGTTAAGACTCTTTGTTAGGCCACGCTCAAATCTCCCAGTCAATTAATCCCAACAAAATGACAGGTTGACCCCAATACAGTTGTACACATTACTCTGGTGTGAACCCCGTGGTGCTCTCTGGTGTGAACCCCGTAGTGCTCTCTGGTGTGAACCCCGTGGTGCTCTCTGGTCTGAACCCGTGGTGCTCTCTGGTCTGAACCCCGTAGTGCTCTCTGGTCTGACCCGTAGTGCTCTCTGGTGTGAACCCACGTGGTACTCTCTGGTCCTGAACCCGTAGTGCTCTCTGGTGTGAACCCGTGGTGCTCTCTGGTGTGAACCCGTAGTGCTCTCTGGTGTGACCAGTAATTAACTCTCTGGTGTGAACCCCTTAGTGCTCTCTGGTGTGAACCCGTAGTGCTCTCTGGTGTGAACCCCGTGGTGCTCTCTGGTGGGCAACCCCGTAGTGCTCTCTGGTGTAGACCCGTAGTGCTCTCTGGTCTGAACCCGTGGTGCTCTCTGGTGTGAACCCCGTAGTGCTCTCTGGTCTGAACCCCGTAGTGCTCTCTGGTCTGAACCCCGTGCTGCTCTGTAGACCCCGTGAGTGTCTCTGGTGTGAACCCCGTAGTGCTCTCTGGTCTGAACCCGTAGTGCTCTCTGGTCTGAACCCCGTAGTGCTCTCTGGTCCTGAACCCGTGAGTGCTGTCTGGTCTGAACCCGTAGTGCTGTCACAATTGAACCCCTGTAGTGCTGTCTGGTCTGAACCCCGTGGTGCTCTCTGGTTTGGGCCGTGGTGCTCCTTTGGTGTAGACCCGTAGTGCTCTCTGGTCTGTAACCCCGTGGTGCTCTCTGGTGTGAGACCCCGTAGGTGCTCCTCTGGCCTGAACCCGTGGTGCTCTCTGGTCTGAACCCGTGGTGCTCTCTGGTCTGACCCGTAGTGCTCTCTGGTCTGACCCCGTAGTGCTCTCTGGTCTGAACCCCGTGGTGCTCTCTGGTGTGAACCCGTAGTGCTCTCTGGTGTAGACCCCGTAGTAACTCTCTGGTGTGAACCCCGTGGTGCTCTCTGGTGTGAACCCCGGTGCTCTCTGGTGTGAACCCCGTAGTGCTCTCTGGCCTGACCCCTTAGTGCTCTCTGGTGTGAACCCCTTAGTGCTCTCTGGTGTGAACCCATTAGTGTTCTCTGGTGTGAACCCGTAGTGTTCTCTGGCCTGAACCCCGTAGTGCTCCTCTGGTATGAACCCAGTAGTGCTCTCTGGTGTGAACCCCGTAGTGCTCTCTGGGTGTGACCCCGTAGTGCTCTCTGGCCTGAACCCGTAGTGCTCTCTGGCGTGAACCCCGTAGTGCTCTCTGGCGTGAGCCAATGAGTGCTCTCTGGTGTATGACCCCGTAGTGCTCTCTGGTGTGAACCGTGAGTGCTCTCTGGTGTGAACCCCGTAGTGCTCTCTGGTGTGAACCCATGTGGTGCTCTCTGGCCTAGACGTAGTGCTCTCTGGCCTGAACCCCTTGTAGTGCTCTCTGGTGTGAACCCGTAGTGCTCTCTGGTGTGACCCCGTAGTGTTCTCTGGTGTGAACCCCGTAGTGTTCTCTTTGCAAAGCCCATTAGTGCTCTCTGGTGTGAACCCCCGTAGTGCTCTCTGGTGTGAACCCAGTGCTCTCTGGTGTGAACCCCGTAGTGCTCTCTGGCGTGAACCCGTAGTGCTCTCTGGCGTGACCGTGTAGTGCTCTCTGGCGTGAACCCCGTAGTGCTCTCTGGTGAATGCTCAGCTGGGGGCTGCTGCTCTTCAACAGCTGCTTTGACCATGGCCACAGCATCGTGCATGGCCAGATTAGTGTCAATAATGTCTGTCTCTGTTTCTCAGGTTTGGGCCGTTCCAGGGAAGTATGCTTTAATGGGAGCTGCAGCACAACTGGGTGAAGTGTATCATTCCTGGGGTCCTTCCTCTGGTGTAGGATGTCACCTGACTGTTTACACAATAGTACCATTTTCCTGGGGTCACTTCCTCTGGTGTAGAATGCTCACACTGACTGTTTACCTGATAGTGTCATTTCTGAGTCCTTCCTCTGGTGTAGAGATGTCACACTGACTGTTTACCCACCAGTAGTGTCATTCTCAGGTCCTTCCTCTGGTCTGAGATGTCACACTGACTGTGAATCCTGATAATGTCATTCTCTGGTGTCCGTAGTCCTCTGGTGTGAAGATGTCTGACTGTTTACCTGATAAGTGTCTGGTGTGAACCCCCTAGTCCTTCCTCTGGTGAACCCCCATGTCACACTGACTGTTTACCCTGATAAGTGTCATTTCGAACCCTGTCCTCTGGTGTGAACCCCGAGTGCTCTCTGACTGTTTACCTGATAGTGTCATTCCTGAGGTCTTCCTCTGGTGTGAGACCCCGACTGTTTACCTGGTGCTCTCTGGTGAATTCCTTCCTCTGGTATAGAGAATCCCTGACTGTTTACCTGATTTGATTCCCTGGAGTCCTCTGGTGTGAAGATGTCTCTGACTGTGAACCCTGATAAGTGTCATTCCTGAATCCTTCCTCTGGTGTAGAGATATCACACTGACTGTTTACTAATAGTGTCATTCCTGGAGTCCTTCCTCTGGTGTAGTGATGCTCTCTGGTATGAACCCGTAGTGCTCTCTGGTGTGAACCCTTGCTCTCTGGTGGGAATGTGCTCACTGACTGAACCGATAGTGCTCTCTGGTGTGAACCTCGTGAGTGTCTCTCTGGCTGTGAACCCCGTAGTGCTCTCTGGTGTGAACCCGTTCCTCTCTGGTGTAGAGATGTCCCATTAGTGCTCTCTGGTGTGAACCCCGTAGTGCTCTCTGGTGTGAACCCTGTAGTGCTCTCTGGTGTGAACCCTGTAGTGCTCTCTGGTGTGAACCCCGTAGTGCTCTCTGACTGTTTACCCTGATAGTGTCATTCCTGCCTCTGGTTTGAACCCCGTAGTGCTCTCTGGGTGTCAACCCCGTAGTGCTTCCTCTGGCTTGAATAGTCTCTCTGGTTTGAACCTGATAGTGCTCTCTGGCGTGTCCTTCCTCTGGCGTGAACTCACACTGAGTGTTTGGCGTGAACCCTGTAGTGTCTCGGTCCTGAACCCCGTAGATGTCTCTGGCCTGATTTACCTAATAGTTGTCATTCCTGGCGTGAATCCCTTCCTCTGGGCCTGAATGTCCACTGACTCTTTACAGAACCCCGTAGTGCATTCCGGCGTGAAGTCCTTCCTCTGGCGTGAACCCCGCAGTCACACTGACTGGAACCCTGTAGTGTCATTCTGGCGTGAACCCCTGCTCTCTGGCGTGAACCCCGTAGTGCACTCTGCGTGAACCCCGTAGTGTCTGGCCTGAACCCCGTTCCTCTGGCCTTGAACCCCGTGAGTGCTTCGGCGTCATTCCCGGGGTCCTTCCTCTGGCTGAAGATGTCACACGGGCGTGAAATGGTAGTGTCATTCCTGGCGGTCCTTCCTCTGGTGGGAGATGTCACACTGACTGTGAACCTGGTAAATGTCATTTGGCGTCCTTCCTCTGGCGTAGAACCCCGATGTCTTCGGCTGTGAACCCCGTAGTGCTCATTGGCGTGAAGTCCCTAGAGTTTCTGGCGTGAACCCTATTTGCAGTAGTGTCATTCCTGGGGTCCTAGTGCTCTCTGGTCTGAATGTCACACTGACTGGTTGAACCTGATAGTGTCATTCGTGAATGCTTGGCTGGGGTATGGGCTCACAACAGCTGTCCAACACTGACTGTTTACCTGATAGTGTCATTCCTCTGTTTCCAGGTTTCCTCTGGTGGGAAGATGCTTTAATGGGACTGCAGCACAACTGATAGTGTCATTCCTGGGGTCCTTCCTCTGGTATGAGATGTCACACTGACTGTTTTTTACAGTAGTGTCATTCCTGGGGTCCTTCCTCTGGTGTGAGATGTCACACTGACTGTTTACCTGATAGTATCATTTCCTGGGGTCCTTCCTCTAGTGTAGAGATGTCACCTGACTGTTTACTGATAGTGTCATTCCCTGCAAGGTCCTTCCTCTGGTGTAGAGATGTCACACTGACTGTTTACCTGATAGTGTCATTCCTGGGAGCAATACGTAACTGAACGAAGTAATAA